>NW_028136898.1:0-62866 GCF_965140915.1 Aythya marila | reverse complement strand
CGCGAAACCTACCTGATGTTCTCCAAAACCCACAATTTACCCTTTTCCAACACGATGACCAACGAGAACCCAACACAACCAAACAGAGACCCCAAAAACCTTAAAAAACACCGCAAACAAAAATGGCATCACCCCCAAAACTGGAAGAAAATCCGCCAAAACCATAGATCCACCCCAAAACCACCCTAAACCTACCTGATGTTCTCCAAAACCCACAATCCACTCCTATTTAACATAAAGACAAACAAGAACACAACAAAACCTAATGGAGACCCCAAAACACGTCAAAAACACCCCAAAAAATATCGGCATCACCCCCAAAACTGGAAGAAAATCCCCCAAAACCATAGACCCACACCAAAACCACCCTAAACCTACCTGATGTTCTCCAAAACCCACAATCCACTCCTATTTAACATAATGACAAACAAGAACACAACAAAACCTAATGGAGACCCCAAAACACGTCAAAAACACCCCAAACAAGAACAGCATCACCCCCAAAACTGGAAGAAAATACGCCAAAACCATAGATCCACCCCAAAACCACCCGAAACCTACCTGATGTTCTCCAAAACCCACAAATTACCCTTTTCCATCACGGCAACCAACGAGAACCCAACAAAACCCAACAGAGACCCCAAAAAACGTCAAAAACACCCCAAAAAATATCGGCATCACCCCCAAAACTGGAAGAAAATACACCAAAACCATAGATCCACCCCAAAACCACCCTAAACCTACCTGATGTTCTCCAAAACCCACAATCCACTCCTATTTAACATAATGACAAACAAGAACACAACAAAACCTAATGGAGACCCCAATACACGTCAAAAACACCCCAACAAATATCGGCATCACCCCCAAAACTGGAAGAAAATACGCCAAAACCATAGATCCACCACAAAACCACCCTAAACCTACCTGATGTTCTCCAAAACCCACAATTTACCCTTTTCCAACACGATGACGAACGAGAACACAACAAAACCCAACAGAGACCCCAAAACACGTCAAAAACACCCCAAACAAGAACGGCATCACCCCCAAAATTGGAAGAAAATCCGCCAAAACCATAGATCCACCCCAAAACCACCCGAAACCTACCTGATGTTCTCCAAAACCCACAATTTACCCTTTTCCAACACGATGACCAACGAGAACCCAACACAACCAAACAGAGACCCCAAAAACCTTAAAAAACACCGCAAACAAAAATGGCATCACCCCCAAAACTGGAAGAAAATCCCCCAAAACCATAGATCCACCCCAAAACCACCCTACACCTACCTGATGTTCTCCAAAACCCACAATCCACTCCTATTAAACATAAAGACAAACAAGAACACAACAAAACCTAATGGAGACCCCAAAACACGTCAAAAACACCCCAAAAAATATCGGCATCACCCCCAAAACTGGAAGAAAATCCCCCAAAACCATAGACCCACACCAAAACCACCCTAAACCTACCTGATGTTCTCCAAAACCCACAATCCACTCCTATTTAACATAATGACAAACAAGAACACAACAAAACCTAATGGAGACCCCAAAACACTTCAAAAACACCCCAAACAAGAACAGCATCACCCCCAAAACTGGAAGAAAATACGCCAAAACCATAGATCCACCCCAAAACCACCCGAAACCTACCTGATGTTCTCCAAAACCCACAAATTACCCTTTTCCATCACGATGACCAACGAGAACCCAACAAAACCCAACAGAGACCCCAAAAAACGTCAAAAACACCCCAAAAAATATCGGCATCACCCCCAAAACTGGAAGAAAATCCGCCAAAACCATAGATCCACCCCAAAACCACCCGAAACCTACCTGATGTTCTCCAAAACCCACAATCCACACCTATTTAACATAATGACCAACAAGAACACAACAAAACCTAAAGGAGACCCCAATACACGTCAAAAACACCCCAAAAAATATCGGCATCACCCCCAAAACTGGAAGAAAATACGCCAAAACCATAGATCCACCACAAAACCACCCTAAACCTACCTGATCTTCTCCAAAACCCACAATTTACCCTTTTCCAACATGATGACGAACGAGAACACAACAAAACCCAACAGAGACCCCAAAACACGTCAAAAACACCCCAAACAAGAACGGCATCACCCCCAAAATTGGAAGAAAATCCGCCAAAACCATAGATCCACCCCAAAACCACCCGAAACCTACCTGATGTTCTCCAAAACCCACAATTTACACTTTTCCAACACGATGACCAACGAGAACCCAACAAAACCCAACAGAGACCCCAAAAAACGTCAAAAACACCCAAAACAAGAACGGCATCACCCCCAAAACTCGAAGAAAATCCGCCAAAACCATAGATCCACCCCAAAACCACCCGAAACCTACCTGATCTTCTCCAAAACCCACAATCCACACCTATTTAACATAATGACCAACAAGAACCCAACAAAACCTAATGGAGACCCCAAAACACGTCAAAAACACCCCAAAAAATATCGGCATCACCCCCAAAACTGGAAGAAAATACACCAAAACCATAGATCCACCCCAAAACCACCCTAAACCTACCTGATCTTCTCCAAAACCCACAATTTACCCTTTTCCAACATGATGACCAACGAGAACCCAACAAAACCCAACAGAGACCCCAAAAAACGTCAAAAAAAAAACCAAAAAAGAACGGCATCACCCCCAAAACTCGAAGAAAATCCGCCAAAACCATAGATCCACCCCAAAACCACCCTAAACCTACCTGATCTTCTCCAAACCCACAATCCACACCTATTTAACATAATGACCAACAAGAACACAACAAAATCCAACGGAGACCCCAAAACACGTCCAAAACACCCCAAAAAAGAAGAGGTTCATGCCAAAAAATAGAAGAAAACCCCAAATACCATAGATCCACCCCAAAACCACCCGAAACCTACCTGATGTTCTCCAAAACCCACAATTTACACTTTTCCAACACGATGACCAACGAGAACCCAACAAAACCCAACAGAGACCCCAAAAAACGTCAAAAACACCCCAAACAAGAACGGCATCACCACCAAAACTCGAAGAAAAACCGCCAAAACCATAGATCCACCCCAAAACCACCCTAAACCTACCTGATGTTCTCCAAAACCCACAATCCACACCTATTTAACATAATGACCAACAAGAACCCAACAAAACCTAATGGAGACCCCAAAACACGTCAAAAAAAACCCAAAAATATCGGCATCACCCCCAAAACTGGAAGAAAATACACCAAAACCATAGATCCACCCCAAAACCACGCGAAACCTACCTGATGTTCTCCAAAACCCACAATTTACCCTTTTCCAACACGATGACCAACGAGAACCCAACACAACCAAACAGAGACCCCAAAAACCTTAAAAAACACCGCAAACAAAAATGGCATCACCCCCAAAACTGGAAGAAAATCCGCCAAAACCATAGATCCACCCCAAAACCACCCTAAACCTACCTGATGTTCTCCAAAACCCACAATCCACTCCTATTTAACATAAAGACAAACAAGAACACAACAAAACCTAATGGAGACCCCAAAACACGTCAAAAACACCCAAAAAAATATCGGCATCACCCCCAAAACTGGAAGAAAATCCCCCAAAACCATAGACCCACACCAAAACCACCCTAAACCTACCTGATGTTCTCCAAAACCCACAATCCACTCCTATTTAACATAATGACAAACAAGAACACAACAAAACCTAATGGAGACCCCAAAACACGTCAAAAACACCCCAAACAAGAACAGCATCACCCCCAAAACTGGAAGAAAATACGCCAAAACCATAGATCCACCCCAAAACCACCCGAAACCTACCTGATGTTCTCCAAAACCCACAAATTACCCTTTTCCATCACGATGACCAACGAGAACCCAACAAAACCCAACAGAGACCCCAAAAACGTCAAAAACACCCAAAAAATATCGGCATCACCCCCAAAACTGGAAGAAAATACACCAAAACCATAGATCCACCCCAAAACCACCCTAAACCTACCTGATGTTCTCCAAAACCCACAATCCACTCCTATTTAACATAATGACAAACAAGAACACAACAAAACCTAATGGAGACCCCAATACACGTCAAAAACACCCCAACAAATATCGGCATCACCCCCAAAACTGGAAGAAAATACGCCAAAACCATAGATCCACCACAAAACCACCCTAAACCTACCTGATGTTCTCCAAAACCCACAATTTACCCTTTTCCAACACGATGACGAACGAGAACACAACAAAACCCAACAGAGACCCCAAAACACGTCAAAAACACCCCAAACAAGAACGGCATCACCCCCAAAATTGGAAGAAAATCCGCCAAAACCATAGATCCACCCCAAAACCACCCGAAACCTACCTGATGTTCTCCAAAACCCACAATTTACCCTTTTCCAACACGATGACCAACGAGAACCCAACACAACCAAAC
This sequence comes from Aythya marila, assembly GCF_965140915.1. Lineage (NCBI taxonomy): Eukaryota > Metazoa > Chordata > Aves > Anseriformes > Anatidae > Aythya > Aythya marila. The sequence continues at coordinate 58,394 of NW_028136898.1, read as the reverse complement.
AGAGACCCCAAAAACCTTAAAAAACACCGCAAACAAAAATGGCATCACCCCCAAAACTGGAAGAAAATCCCCCAAAACCATAGATCCACCCCAAAACCACCCTACACCTACCTGATGTTCTCCAAAACCCACAATCCACTCCTATTAAACATAAAGACAAACAAGAACACAACAAAACCTAATGGAGACCCCAAAACACGTCAAAAACACCCCAAAAAATATCGGCATCACCCCCAAAACTGGAAGAAAATCCCCCCAAAACCATAGACCCACACCAAAACCACCCTAAACCTACCTGATGTTCTCCAAAACCCACAATCCACTCCTATTTAACATAATGACAAACAAGAACACAACAAAACCTAATGGAGACCCCAAAACACTTCAAAAACACCCCAAACAAGAACAGCATCACCCCCAAAACTGGAAGAAAATACGCCAAAACCATAGATCCACCCCAAAACCACCCGAAACCTACCTGATGTTCTCCAAACCCACAATTTACCCTTTTCCATCACGATGACCAACGAGAACCCAACAAAACCCAACAGAGACCCCAAAAAACGTCAAAAACACCCCAAAAAATATCGGCATCACCCCCAAAACTGGAAGAAAATCCGCCAAAACCATAGATCCACCCCAAAACCACCCTAAACCTACCTGATGTTCTCCAAAACCCACAATCCACTCCTATTTAACATAATGACAAACAAGAACACAACAAAACCTAATGGAGACCCCAATACACGTCAAAAACACCCCAAAAAATATCGGCATCACCCCCAAAACTGGAAGAAAATACGCCAAAACCATAGATCCACCCCAAAACCACCCGAAACCTACCTGATCTTCTCCAAAACCCACAATTTACCCTTTTCCAACATGATGACGAACGAGAACACAACAAAACCCAACAGAGACCCCAAAACACGTCAAAAACACCCCAAACAAGAACGGCATCACCCCCAAAATTGGAAGAAATCCGCCAAAACCATAGATCCACCCCAAAACCACCCGAAACCTACCTGATGTTCTCCAAAACCCACAATTTACACTTTTCCAACACGATGACCAACGAGAACCCAACAAAACCCAACAGAGACCCCAAAAAAACGTCAAAAACACCCCAAACAAGAACGGCATCACCACCAAAACTCGAAGAAAATCCGCCAAAACCATAGATCCACCCCAAAACCACCCGAAACCTACCTGATCTTCTCCAAAACCCACAATCCACACCTATTTAACATAATGACCAACAAGAACCCAACAAAACCTAATGGAGACCCCAAAACACGTCAAAAACACCCCAAAAAATATCGGCATCACCCCCAAAACTGGAAGAAAATACACCAAAACCATAGATCCACCCCAAAACCACCCTAAACCTACCTGATCTTCTCCAAAACCCACAATTTACCCTTTTCCAACATGATGACCAACGAGAACCCAACAAAACCCAACAGAGACCCCAAAAAACGTCAAAAAAAAAACAAAAAAGAACGGCATCACCCCCAAAACTCGAAGAAAATCCGCCAAAACCATAGATCCACCCCAAAACCACCCTAAACCTACCTGATCTTCTCCAAAACCCACAATCCACACCTATTTAACATAATGACCAACAAGAACACAACAAAATCCAACGGAGACCCCAAAACACGTCCAAAACACCCCAAAAAAGAAGAGGTTCATGCCAAAAAATAGAAGAAAGCCCCAAATACCATAGATCCACCCCAAAACCACCCGAAACCTACCTGATGTTCTCCAAAACCCACAATTTACAATTTTCCAACACGATGACCAACGAGAACCCAAAAAAAAACCAACAGAGACCCCAAAAAACGTCAAAAACACCCCAAACAAGAACGGCATCACCACCAAAACTCGAAGAAAATCCGCCAAAACCATAGATCCACCCCAAAACCACCCGAAACCTACCTGATGTTCTCCAAAACCCACAATTTACACTTTTCCAACACGATGACCAACGAGAACCCAACAAAACCCAACAGAGACCCCAAAACACGTCAAAAACACCCCAAACAAGAACGGCATCACCACCAAAACTCGAAGAAAAACCGCCAAAACCATAGATCCACCCCAAAACCACCCGAAACCTACCTGATGTTCTCCAAAACCCACAATCCACACCTATTTAACATAATGACCAACAAGAACCCAACAAAACCTAATGGAGACCCCAAAACACGTCAAAAAAACCCAAAAAATATCGGCATCACCCCCAAAACTGGAAGAAAATACACCAAAACCATAGATCCACCCCAAAACCACGCGAAACCTACCTGATGTTCTCCAAAACCCACAATTTACCCTTTTCCAACACGATGACCAACGAGAACCCAACACAACCAAACAGAGACCCCAAAAACCTTAAAAAACACCGCAAACAAAAATGGCATCACCCCCAAAACTGGAAGAAAATCCCCCAAAACCATAGATCCACCCCAAAACCACCCTAAACCTACCTGATGTTCTCCAAAACCCACAATCCACTCCTATTTAACATAAAGACAAAACAAGAACACAACAAAACCTAATGGAGACACCAAAACACGTAAAAAACACCCCAAAAAATATCGGCATCACCCCCAAAACTGGAAGAAAATCCCCCAAAACCATAGACCCACACCAAAACCACCCTAAACCTACCTGATGTTCTCCAAAACCCACAATCCACTCCTATTTAACATAATGACAAACAAGAACACAACAAAACCTAATGGAGACCCCAAAACACGTCAAAAACACCCCAAACAAGAACAGCATCACCCCCAAAACTGGAAGAAAATACGCCAAAACCATAGATCCACCCCAAAACCACCCGAAACCTACCTGATGTTCTCCAAAAACCCACAAATTACCCTTTTCCATCACGATGACCAACGAGAACCCAACACAACCAAACAGAGACCCCAAAAAACGTCAAAAACACCCCAAAAAATATCGGCATCACCCCCAAAACTGGAAGAAAATACACCAAAACCATAGATCCACCCCAAAACCACCCTAAACCTACCTGATGTTCTCCAAAACCCACAATCCACTCCTATTTAACATAATGACAAACAAGAACACAACAAAACCTAATGGAGACCCCAATACACGTCAAAAACACCCCAACAAATATCGGCATCACCCCCAAAACTGGAAGAAAATACGCCAAAACCATAGATCCACCACAAAACCACCCTAAACCTACCTGATCTTCTCCAAAACCCCACAATTTACCCTTTTCCAACACGATGACGAACGAGAACACAACAAAACCCAACAGAGACCCCAAAACACGTCAAAAACACCCCAAACAAGAACGGCATCACCCCCAAAATTGGAAGAAAATCCGCCAAAACCATAGATCCACCCCAAAACCACCCGAAACCTACCTGATGTTCTCCAAAACCCACAATTTACCCTTTTCCAACACGATGACCAACGAGAACCCAACACAACCAAACAGAGACCCCAAAAACCTTAAAAAACACCGCAAACAAAAATGGCATCACCCCCAAAACTGGAAGAAAATCCCCCAAAACCATAGATCCACCCCAAAACCACCCTACACCTACCTGATGTTCTCCAAAACCCACAATCCACTCCTATTAAACATAAAGACAAACAAGAACACAACAAAACCTAATGGAGACCCCAAAACACGTCAAAAACACCCCAAAAAATATCGGCATCACCCCCAAAACTGGAAGAAAATCCCCCAAAACCATAGACCCACACCAAAACCACCCTAAACCTACCTGATGTTCTCCAAAACCCACAATCCACTCCTATTTAACATAATGACAAACAAGAACACAACAAAACCTAATGGAGACCCCAAAACACTTCAAAAACACCCCAAACAAGAACAGCATCACCCCCAAAACTGGAAGAAAATACGCCAAAACCATAGATCCACCCCAAAACCACCCGAAACCTACCTGATGTTCTCCAAAACCCACAAATTACCCTTTTCCATCACGATGACCAACGAGAACCCAACAAAAACCCAACAGAGACCCCAAAAAACGTCAAAAACACCCCAAAAAATATCGGCATCACCCCCAAAACTGGAAGAAAATCCGCCAAAACCATAGATCCACCCCAAAACCACCCGAAACCTACCTGATGTTCTCCAAAACCCACAATCCACACCTATTTAACATAATGACCAACAAGAACACAACAAAACCTAATGGAGACCCCAATACACGTCAAAAACACCCCAAAAAATATCGGCATCACCCCCAAAACTGGAAGAAAATACGCCAAAACCATAGATCCACCACAAAACCACCCTAAACCTACCTGATCTTCTCCAAAACCCACAATTTACCCTTTTCCAACATGATGACGAACGAGAACACAACAAAACCCAACAGAGACCCCAAAACACGTCAAAAACACCCCAAAAAATATCGGCATCACCCCCAAAACTGGAAGAAAATCCCCCAAAACCATAGATCCAACCCAAAACCACCCCGAAACCTACCTGATGTTCTCCAAAACCCACAATTTACCCTTTTCCAACATGATGACCAACGAGAACCCAACAAAACCCAACAGAGACCCCAAAAAACGTCAAAAAAAAACCAAACAAGAACGGCATCACCCCCAAAACTCGAAGAAAATCCGCCAAAACCATAGATCCACCCCAAAACCACCCTAAACCTACCTGATGTTCTCCAAAACCCACAATCCACACCTATTTAACATAATGACAAACAAGAACACAACAAAACCTAATGGAGACCCCAAAACACGTCAAAAACACCCCAAAAAATATCGGCATCACCCCCAAAACTGGAAGAAAATACGCCAAAACCATAGATCCACCCCAAAACCACCCGAAACCTACCTGATCTTCTCCAAAACCCACAATCCACTCCTATTTAACATAATGACAAACAAGAACACAACAAAACCTAATGGAGACCCCAAAAAACGTCAAAAACACCCCAACAAATATCGGCATCACCCCCAAAACTGGAAGAAAATACGCCAAAACCATAGATCCACCACAAAACCACCCTAAACCTACCTGATCTTCTCCAAAACCCACAATTTACCCTTTTCCAACATGATGACGAACGAGAACACAACAAAACCCAACAGAGACCCCAAAACACGTCAAAAACACCCCAAAAAATATCGGCATCACCCCCAAAATTCGAAGAAAATCCGCCAAAACCATAGATCCACCCCAAAACCACCCGAAACCTACCTGATGTTCTCCAAAACCCACAATTTACACTTTTCCAACACGATGACCAACGAGAACCCAACAAAACCCAACAGAGACCCCAAAAAACGTCAAAAACACCCAAAACAAGAACGGCATCACCACCAAAACTCGAAGAAAATCCGCCAAAACCATAGATCCACCCCAAAACCACCCGAAACCTACCTGATCTTCTCCAAAACCCACAATCCACACCTATTTAACATAATGACCAACAAGAACCCAACAAAACCTAATGGAGACCCCAAAACACGTCAAAAACACCCCAAAAAATATCGGCATCACCCCCAAAACTGGAAGAAAATACACCAAAACCATAGATCCACCCCAAAACCACCCTAAACCTACCTGATCTTCTCCAAAACCCACAATTTACCCTTTTCCAACATGATGACCAACGAGAACCCACAAAACCCAACAGAGACCCCAAAAAACGTCAAAAAAAAACTAAAAAAGAACGGCATCACCCCCAAAACTCGAAGAAAATCCGCCAAAACCATAGATCCACCCCAAAACCACCCTAAACCTACCTGATCTTCTCCAAAACCCACAATCCACACCTATTTAACATAATGACCAACAAGAACACAACAAAATCCAACGGAGACCCCAAAACACGTCCAAAACACCCCAAAAAAGAAGAGGTTCATGCCAAAAAATAGAAGAAAACCCCAAATACCATAGATCCACCCCAAAACCACCCGAAACCTACCTGATGTTCTCCAAAACCCACAATTTACAATTTTCCAACACGATGACCAACGAGAACCCAAAAAAAACCAACAGAGACCCCAAAAAACGTCAAAAACACCCCAAACAAGAACGGCATCACCACCAAAACTCGAAGAAAATCCGCCAAAACCATAGATCCACCCCAAAACCACCCGAAACCTACCTGATCTTCTCCAAAACCCACAATCCACACCTATTTAACATAATGACCAAAAAGAACACAACAAAACCTAATGGAGACCCCAAAAAACGTCAAAAACACCCCAAAAAATATCGGCATCACCCCCAAAACTGGAAGAAAATCCCCCAAAACCATAGATCCAACCCAAAACCACCCGAAACCTACCTGATGTTCTCCAAAACCCACAATTTACCCTTTTCCAACATGATGACCAACGAGAACCCAACAAAACCCAACAGAGACCCCAAAAAACGTCAAAAAAAAACCAAACAAGAACGGCATCACCCCCAAAACTCGAAGAAAATCCGCCAAAACCATAGATCCACCCCAAAACCACCCTAAACCTACCTGATCTTCTCCAAAACCCACAATCCACACCTATTTAACATAATGACAAACAAGAACACAACAAAACCTAATGGAGACCCCAAAACACGTCAAAAACACCCCAAAAAATATCGGCATCACCCCCAAAACTGGAAGAAAATACACCAAAACCATAGATCCACCCCAAAACCACCCTAAACCTACCTGATGTTCTCCAAAACCCACAATTTATCCTTTTCCAACATGATGACCAACGAGAACCCAACAAAACCCAACGGAGACCCCAAAACACGTCAAAAACAACACAAAAAAGAGCAGGATCACGCCGAAAAATTAAAGAAAACCCCAAATACCATATATCCACCCCAAAACAACCCTAAACCTTCCTGATGTTCTCCAAAACCCACAATTTACCCTTTTCCAACACGATGACCAACGAGAACCCAACAAAACCCAACAGAGACCCCAAAAAACGTCAAAAACACCCCAAACAAGAACGGCATCACCCCCAAAACTCGAAGAAAATCCGCCAAAACCATAGATCCACCCCAAAACCACCCGAAACCTACCTGATGTTCTCCCAAACCCACAATCCACACCTATTTAACATAATGACCAACAAGAACCCAACAAAACCTAATGGAGACCCCAAAACACGTCAAAAAAAACCCAAAAATATCGGCATCACCCCCAAAACTGGAAGAAAATCCCCCAAAACCATAGATCCACCCCAAAACCACCCGAAACCTACCTGATGTTCTCCAAAACCCACAATTTACCCTTTTCCAACACGATGACCAACGAGAACCCAACACAACCAAACAGAGACCCCAAAAACCTAAAAAAACACCGCAAACAAAAATGGCATCACCCCCAAAACTGGAAGAAAATCCCCCAAAACCATAGATCCACCCCAAAACCACCCTACACCTACCTGATGTTCTCCAAAACCCACAATCCACTCCTATTAAACATAAAGACAAACAAGAACACAACAAAACCTAATGGAGACCCCAAAACACGTCAAAAACACCCCAAAAATATCGGCATCACCCCCAAAACTGGAAGAAAATCCCCCAAAACCATAGACCCACACCAAAACCACCCTAAACCTACCTGATGTTCTCCAAAACCCACAATCCACTCCTATTTAACATAATGACAAACAAGAACACAACAAAACCTAATGGAGACCCCAAAACACTTCAAAAACACCCCAAACAAGAACAACATCACCCCCAAAACTGGAAGAAAATACGCCAAAACCATAGATCCACCCCAAAACCACCCGAAACCTACCTGATGTTCTCCAAAACCCACAAATTACCCTTTTCCATCACGATGACCAACGAGAACCCAACAAAACCCAACAGAGACCCCAAAAAACGTCAAAAACACCCCAAAAAAATATCGGCATCACCCCCAAAACTGGAAGAAAATCCGCCAAAACCATAGATCCACCCCAAAACCACCCGAAACCTACCTGATGTTCTCCAAAACCCACAATCCACACCTATTTAACATAATGACCAACAAGAACACAACAAAACCTAATGGAGACCCCAAAACACGTCAAAAACACCCCAAAAAATATCGGCATCACCCCCAAAACTGGAAGAAAATACGCCAAAACCATAGATCCACCCCAAAACCACCCTAAACCTACCTGATGTTCTCCAAAACCCACAATCCACTCCTATTTAACATAATGACAAACAAGAACACAACAAAACCTAATGGAGACCCCAATACACGTCAAAAACACCCCAAAAAATATCGGCATCACCCCCAAAACTGGAAGAAAATACGCCAAAACCATAGATCCACCCCAAAACCACCCGAAACCTACCTGATCTTCTCCAAAACCCACAATTTACCCTTTTCCAACATGATGACGAACGAGAACACAACAAAACCCAACAGAGACCCCAAAACACGTCAAAAACACCCCAAACAAGAACGGCATCACCCCCAAAATTGGAAGAAAATCCGCCAAAACCATAGATCCACCCCAAAACCACCCGAAACCTACCTGATGTTCTCCAAAACCCACAATTTACACTTTTCCAACACGATGACCAACGAGAACCCAACAAAACCCAACAGAGACCCCAAAAAACGTCAAAAACACCCCAAACAAGAACGGCATCACCACCAAAACTCGAAGAAAATCCGCCAAAACCATAGATCCACCCCAAAACCACCCGAAACCTACCTGATCTTCTCCAAAACCCACAATCCACACCTATTTAACATAATGACCAACAAGAACCCAACAAAACCTAATGGAGACCCCAAAACACGTCAAAAACACCCCAAAAAATATCGGCATCACCCCCAAAACTGGAAGAAAATACACCAAAACCATAGATCCACCCCAAAACCACCCTAAACCTACCTGATCTTCTCCAAAACCCACAATTTACCCTTTTCCAACATGATGACCAACGAGAACCCAACAAAACCCAACAGAGACCCCAAAAAACGTCAAAAAAAAACCAAAAAAGAACGGCATCACCCCCAAAACTCGAAGAAAATCCGCCAAAACCATAGATCCACCCCAAAACCACCCTAAACCTACCTGATCTTCTCCAAAACCCACAATCCACACCTATTTAACATAATGACCAACAAGAACACAACAAAATCCAACGGAGACCCCAAAACACGTCCAAAACACCCCAAAAAAGAAGAGGTTCATGCCAAAAAATAGAAGAAAGCCCCAAATACCATAGATCCACCCCAAAACCACCCGAAACCTACCTGATGTTCTCCAAAACCCACAATTTACAATTTTCCAACACGATGACCAACGAGAACCCAAAAAAAACCAACAGAGACCCCAAAAAACGTCAAAAACACCCCAAACAAGAACGGCATCACCACCAAAACTCGAAGAAAATCCGCCAAAACCATAGATCCACCCCAAAACCACCCGAAACCTACCTGATGTTCTCCAAAACCCACAATCCACACCTATTTAACATAATGACCAACAAGAACCCAACAAAACCTAATGGAGACCCCAAAACACGTCAAAAACACCCCAAAAAATATCGGCATCACCCCCAAAACTGGAAGAAAATACGCCAAAACCATAGATCCAACCCAAAACCACCCGAAACCTACCTGATGTTCTCCAAAACCCACAATTTACCCTTTTCCAACATGATGACCAACGAGAACCCAACAAAACCCAACGGAGACCCCAAAACACGTCAAAAACAACACAAAAAAGAGCAGGATCACGCCGAAAAATTAAAGAAAACCCCAAATACCATATATCCACCCCAAAACAACCCTAAACCTTCCTGATGTTCTCCAAAACCCACAATTTACCCTTTTCCAACACGATGACCAACGAGAACCCAACAAAACCCAACAGAGACCCCAAAAAACGTCAAAAACACCCCAAACAAGAACGGCATCACCCCCAAAACTGGAAGAAAATCCGCCAAAACCATAGATCCACCCCAAAACCACCCTAAACCTACCTGATCTTCTCCAAAACCCACAATCCACTCCTATTTAACATAATGACCAACAAGAACACAACAACACCCAACGGAGACCCCAAAACACGTCCAAAACACCGCAAAAATAAACAGGATCACGCCAAAAAATAGAAGAAAACCCCAAATACCATAGATTGACCCCAAAGACACCCTAAACCTACCTGATCTTCTCCAAAACACACAATTTACACTTTTTCACCATGATGACGAACAAGATCCAAACTAAAACCCAAAAGAGAACCCAGAACACGTCAAAAACACAACTAAATAAAACGAGATAACCCCCAAAACTGAAAGAATATCTCCCAAAACCATAGATACACGCCAAAACCACCCTAAACCCAACTGATGTTCTCAAAACCCACAATCCACACCTATTTAACATAATGACAAACAAGAACACAACAAAACCCAACGGAGACCCCAAAACACGTCCAAAACACCCCAAAAAAGAAGAGGTTCATGCCAAAAAATAGAAGAAAACCCCAAATACCATAGATCCACCCCAAAACCACCCTAAACCTACCTGATGTTCTCCAAAACCCACAATTTACACTTTTCCAACACGATGACCAACGAGAACCCAACAAAACCCAACAGAGACCCCAAAAAACGTCAAAAACACCCCAAACAAGAACGGCATCACCACCAAAACTCGAAGAAAATCCGCCAAAACCATAGATCCACCCCAAAACCACCCTACACCTACCTGATGTTCTCCAAAACCCACAATCCACTCCTATTAAACATAAAGACAAACAAGAACACAACAAAACCTAATGGAGACCCCAAAACACGTCAAAAACACCCCAAAAAATATCGGCATCACCCCCAAAACTGGAAGAAAATCCCCCAAAACCATAGACCCACACCAAAACCACCCTAAACCTACCTGATGTTCTCCAAAACCCACAATCCACTCCTATTTAACATAATGACAAACAAGAACACAACAAAACCTGATGGAGACCCCAAAACACGTCAAAAACACCCCAAACAAGAACAGCATCACCCCCAAAACTGGAAGAAAATACACCAAAACCATAGATCCACCCCAAAACCACCCGAAACCTACCTGATGTTCTCCAAAACCCACAATCCACACCTATTTAACATAATGACAAACAAGAACCCAACAAAACCTAATGGAGACCCCAAAACACGTCAAAAACACCCCAACAAATATCGGCATCACCCCCAAAACTGGAAGAAAATACACCAAAACCATAGATCCACCCCAAAACCACCCTAAACCTACCTGATCTTCTCCAAAACCCACAATTTACCCTTTTCCAACATGATGACCAACGAGAACCCAACAAAACCCAACAGAGACCCCAAAAAACGTCAAAAACACCCCAAAAAATATCGGCATCACCCCCAAAACTGGAAGAAAATCCGCCAAAACCATAGATCCACCCCAAAACCACCCGAAACCTACCTGATCTTCTCCAAAACCCACAATCCACACCTATTTAACATAATGACCAACAAGAACACAACAAAACCTAATGGAGACCCAAAAACAGGTCAAAAACACCCCAAAAAATATCGGCATCACCCCCAAAACTGGAAGAAAATACACCAAAACCATAGATCCACCCCAAAACCACCCTAAACCTACCTGATGTTCTCCAAAACCCACAATTTACCCTTTTCCAACATGATGACGAACGAGAACCCAACAAAACCCAACGGAGACCCCAAAACACGTCAAAAACAACACAAAAAAGAACAGGATCACGCCAAAAAATTAAAGAAAACCCCAAATACCATATATCCACCCCAAAACAACCCTAAACCTTCCTGATGTTCTCCAAAACCCACAATTTACCCTTTTCCAACACGATGACCAACGAGAACCCAACAAAACCCAACAGAGACCCCAAAAAACGTCAAAAACACCCCAAAAAATATCGGCATCACCCCCAAAACTGGAAGAAAATCCGCCAAAACCATAGATCCACCCCACAACCACCCTAAACCTACCTGATCTTCTCCAAAACCCACAATCCACTCCTATTTAACATAATGACCAACAAGAACACAACAACACCCAACGGAGACCCCAAAACACGTCCAAAACACCCCAAAAATAAACAGGATCACGCCAAAAAATAGAAGAAAACCCCAAATACCATAGATTGACCCCAAAGACACCCTAAACCTACCTGATCTTCTCCAAAACCCACAATTTACACTTTTCCAACACGATGACCAACGAGAACCCAACAAAACCCAACAGAGACCCCAAAAAACGTCAAAAACACCCCAAACAAGAACGGCATCACCACCAAAACTCGAAGAAAATCCGCCAAAACCATAGATCCACCCCAAAACCACCCGAAACCTACCTGATGTTCTCCAAAACCCACAATCCACACCTATTTAACATAATGACCAACAAGAACCCAACAAAACCTAATGGAGACCCCAAAACACGTCAAAAAAACCCCAAAAAATATCGGCATCACCCCCAAAACTGGAAGAAAATACACCAAAACCATAGATCCACCCCAAAACCACGCGAAACCTACCTGATGTTCTCCAAAACCCACAATTTACCCTTTTCCAACACGATGACCAACGAGAACACAACACAACCAAACAGAGACCCCAAAAACCTTAAAAAACACTGCAAACAAAAATGGCATCACCCCCAAAACTGGAAGAAAATCCCCCAAAACCATAGATCCACCCCAAAACCACCCTACACCTACCTGATGTTCTCCAAAACCCACAATCCACTCCTATTTAACATAATGACAAACAAGAACACAACAAAACCTAATGGAGACCCCAAAACACGTCAAAAACACCCCAAAAAATATCGGCATCACCCCCAAAACTGGAAGAAAATCCCCCAAAACCATAGACCCACACCAAAACCACCCTAAACCTACCTGATGTTCTCCAAAACCCACAATCCACTCCTATTTAACATAATGACAAACAAGAACACAACAAAACCTAATGGAGACCCCAAAACACGTCAAAAACACCCCAAACAAGAACAGCATCACCCCCAAAACTGGAAGAAAATACGCCAAAACCATAGATCCACCCCAAAACCACCCGAAACCTACCTGATGTTCTCCAAAACCCACAAATTACCCTTTTCCATCACGATGACCAACGAGAACCCAACAAAACCCAACAGAGACCCCAAAAAACGTCAAAAACACCCCAAAAAATATCGGCATCACCCCCAAAACTGGAAGAAAATCCCCAAAACCATAGATCCACCCCAAAACCACCCTAAACCTACCTGATGTTCTCCAAAACCCGCAATCCACTCCTATTTAACATAATGACAAACAAGAACCCAACAAAACCTAATGGAGACCCCAATACACGTCAAAAACACCCCAACAAATATCGGCATCACCCCCAAAACTGGAAGAAAATACGCCAAAACCATAGATCCACCACAAAACCACCCTAAACCTACCTGATCTTCTCCAAAACCCACAATTTACCCTTTTCCAACATGATGACGAACGAGAACACAACAAAACCCAACAGAGACCCCAAAACACGTCAAAAACACCCCAAACAAGAACGGCATCACCCCCAAAATTGGAAGAAAATCCGCCAAAACCATAGATCCACCCCAAAACCACCCGAAACCTACCTGATGTTCTCCAAAACCCACAATTTACCCTTTTCCAACACGATGACCAACGAGAACCCAACACAACCAAACAGAGACCCCAAAAACCTTAAAAAACACCGCAAACAAAAATGGCATCACCCCAAAACTGGAAGAAAATCCCCCAAAACCATAGATCCACCCCAAAACCACCCTACACCTACCTGATGTTCTCCCAAAACCCACAATCCACTCCTATTAAACATAAAGACAAACAAGAACACAACAAAACCTAATGGAGACCCCAAAACACGTCAAAAACACCCCAAAAAATATCGGCATCACCCCCAAAACTGGAAGAAAATCCCCCAAAACCATAGACCCACACCAAAACCACCCTAAACCTACCTGATGTTCTCCAAAACCCACAATCCACTCCTATTTAACATAATGACAAACAAGAACACAACAAAACCTAATGGAGACCCCAAAACACGTCAAAAACACCCCAAACAAGAACAGCATCACCCCCAAAACTGGAAGAAAATACGCCAAAACCATAGATCCACCCCAAAACCACCCGAAACCTACCTGATGTTCTCCAAAACCCACAATTTACCCTTTCCAACATGATGACCAACGAGAACCCAACAAAACCCAACGGAGACCCCAAAACACGTCAAAAACAACACAAAAAAGAACAGGATCACGCCAAAAAATTAAAGAAAACCCCAAATACCATATATCCACCCCAAAACAACCCTAAACCTTCCTGATGTTCTCCAAAACCCACAATTTACCCTTTTCCAACACGATGACCAACGAGAACCCAACAAAACCCAACAGAGACCCCAAAAAACGTCAAAAACACCCCAAAAAATATCGGCATCACCCCCAAAACTGGAAGAAAATCCGCCAAAACCATAGATCCACCCCAAAACCACCCTAAACCTACCTGATCTTCTCCAAAACCCACAATCCACTCCTATTTAACATAATGACCAACAAGAACACAACAACACCCAACGGAGACCCCAAAACACGTCCAAAACACAGCAAAAATAAACAGGATCACGCCAAAAAATAGAAGAAAACCCCAAATACCATAGATTGACCCCAAAGACACCCTAAACCTACCTGATCTTCTCCAAAACCCACAATTTACACTTTTCCAACACGATGACCAACGAGAACCCAACAAAACCCAACAGAGACCCCAAAAAACGTCAAAAACACCCCAAACAAGAACGGCATCACCACCAAAACTCGAAGAAAATCCGCCAAAACCATAGATCCACCCCAAAACCACCCGAAACCTACCTGATGTTCTCCAAAACCCACAGTCCACACCTATTTAACATAATGACCAACAAGAACCCAACAAAACCTAATGGAGACCCCAAAACACGTCAAAAAAACCCCAAAAAATATCGGCATCACCCCCAAAACTGGAAGAAAATACACCAAAACCATAGATCCACCCCAAAACCACGCGAAACCTACCTGATGTTCTCCAAAACCCACAATTTACCCTTTTCCAACACGATGACCAACGAGAACCCAACACAACCAAACAGAGACCCCAAAAACCTTAAAAAACACTGCAAACAAAAATGGCATCACCCCCAAAACTGGAAGAAAATCCCCCAAAACCATAGATCCACCCCAAAACCACCCTACACCTACCTGATGTTCTCCAAAACCCACAATCCACTCCTATTTAACATAATGACAAACAAGAACACAACAAAACCTAATGGAGACCCCAAAACACGTCAAAAACACCCCAAAAAATATCGGCATCACCCCCAAAACTGGAAGAAAATCCCCCAAAACCATAGACCCACACCAAAACCACCCTAAACCTACCTGATGTTCTCCAAAACCCACAATCCACTCCTATTTAACATAATGACAAACAAGAACACAACAAAACCTAATGGAGACCCCAAAACACGTCAAAAACACCCCAAACAAGAACAGCATCACCCCCAAAACTGGAAGAAAATACGCCAAAACCATAGATCCACCCCAAAACCACCCGAAACCTACCTGATGTTCTCCAAAACCCACAAATTACCCTTTTCCATCACGATGACCAACGAGAACCCAACAAAACCCAACAGAGACCCCAAAAAACGTCAAAAACACCCCAAAAAATATCGGCATCACCCCCAAAACTGGAAGAAAATCCCCCAAAACCATAGATCCACCCCAAAACCACCCTAAACCTACCTGATGTTCTCCAAAACCCACAATCCACTCCTATTTAACATAATGACAAACAAGAACCCAACAAAACCTAATGGAGACCCCAATACACGTCAAAAACACCCCAACAAATATCGGCATCACCCCCAAAACTGGAAGAAAATACGCCAAAACCATAGATCCACCACAAAACCACCCTAAACCTACCTGATCTTCTCCAAAACCCACAATTTACCCTTTTCCAACATGATGACGAACGAGAACACAACAAAACCCAACAGAGACCCCAAAACACGTCAAAAACACCCCAAACAAGAACGGCATCACCCCCAAAATTGGAAGAAAATCCGCCAAAACCATAGATCCACCCCAAAACCACCCTAAACCTACCTGATGTTCTCCAAAACCCACAATTTACCCTTTTCCAACACGATGACCAACGAGAACCCAACACAACCAAACAGAGACCCCAAAAACCTTAAAAAACACCGCAAACAAAAATGGCATCACCCCCAAAACTGGAAGAAAATCCCCCAAAACCATAGATCCACCCCAAAACCACCCTACACCTACCTGATGTTCTCCAAAACCCACAATCCACTCCTATTAAACATAAAGACAAACAAGAACACAACAAAACCTAATGGAGACCCCAAAACACGTCAAAAACACCCCAAAAAATATCGGCATCACCCCCAAAACTGGAAGAAAATCCCCCAAAACCATAGACCCACACCAAAACCACCCTAAACCTACCTGATGTTCTCCAAAACCCACAATCCACTCCTATTTAACATAATGACAAACAAGAACACAACAAAACCTAATGGAGACCCCAAAACACGTCAAAAACACCCCAAACAAGAACAGCATCACCCCCAAAACTGGAAGAAAATACGCCAAAACCATAGATCCACCCCAAAACCACCCGAAACCTACCTGATGTTCTCCAAAACCCACAAATTACCCTTTTCCATCACGATGACCAACGAGAACCCAACAAAACCCAACAGAGACCCCAAAAAACGTCAAAAACACCCCAAAAAATATCGGCATCACCCCCAAAACTGGAAGAAAATCCGCCAAAACCATAGATCCACCCCAAAACCACCCGAAACCTACCTGATGTTCTCCAAAACCCACAATCCACACCTATTTAACATAATGACCAACAAGAACACAACAAAACCTAATGGAGACCCCAAATCACGTCAAAAACACCCCAAAAAATATCGGCATCACCCCCAAAACTGGAAGAAAATACGCCAAAACCATAGATCCACCCCAAAACCACCCTAAACCTACCTGATGTTCTCCAAAACCCACAATCCACTCCTATTTAACATAATGACAAACAAGAACACAACAAAACCTAATGGAGACCCCAATACACGTCAAAAACACCCCAAAAAATATCGGCATCACCCCCAAAACTGGAAGAAAATACGCCAAAACCATAGATCCACCACAAAACCACCCTAAACCTACCTGATCTTCTCCAAAACCCACAATTTACCCTTTTCCAACATGATGACGAACGAGAACACAACAAAACCCAACAGAGACCCCAAAACACGTCAAAAACACCCCAAACAAGAACGGCATCACCCCCAAAATTGGAAGAAAATCCGCCAAAACCATAGATCCACCACAAAACCACCCGAAACCTACCTGATGTTCTCCAAAACCCACAATTTACACTTTTCCAACACGATGACCAACCGAGAACCCAACAAAACCCAACAGAGACCCCCAAAAAACGTCAAAAACACCCAAAACAAGAACGGCATCACCACCAAAACTCGAAGAAAATCCGCCAAAACCATAGATCCACCCCAAAACCACCCGAAACCTACCTGATCTTCTCCAAAACCCACAATCCACACCTATTTAACATAATGACCAACAAGAACCCAACAAAACCTAATGGAGACCCCAAAACACGTCAAAAACACCCCAAAAAATATCGGCATCACACCCCAAAACTGGAAGAAATACACCAAAACCATAGATCCACCCCAAAACCACCCTAAACCTACCTGATGTTCTCCAAAACCCACAATTTACCCTTTTCCAACATGATGACCAACGAGAACCAACAAAACCAACAGAGACCCCAAAAAACGTCAAAAAAAACCAAAAAAGAACGGCATCACCCCCAAAACTCGAAGAAAATCCGCCAAAACCATAGGATCCACCCCAAAACCACCCTAAACCCTACCTGATCTTCTCCAAAACCCACAATCCACACCTATTTAACATAATGACCAACAAGAACACAACAAAATCCACGGAGACCCCAAAACACGTCCAAAACACCCCAAAAAAGAAGAGGTTCATGCCAAAAAATAGAAGAAAACCCCAAATACCATAGATCCACCCCAAAACCACCCGAAAACCTACCTGATGTTCTCCAAAAACCCACAATTTACAATTTTCCAACACGATGACCAACGAGAACCCAAAAAACCCAACAGAGACCCCAAAAACGTCAAAAACACCCCAAACAAGAACGGCATCACCACCAAAACTCGAAGAAAATCCCCCAAAACCATAGATCCACCCCAAAACCACCCGAAACCTACCTGATGTTCTCCAAAACCCACAATCCACACCTATTTAACATAATGACCAACAAGAACCCAACAAAACCTAATGGAGACCCCAAAACACGTCAAAAACACCCCAAAAAATATCGGCATCACCCCCAAAACTGGAAGAAAATCCCCCAAAACCATAGATCCAACCCAAAACCACCCTACACCTACCTGATGTTCTCCAAAACCCACAATTTACCCTTTTCCAACATGATGACCAACGAGAACCCAACAAAACCCAACAGAGACCCCAAAAAACGTCAAAAAAAACCAAACAAGAACGCATCACCCCCAAAACTCGAAGAAAATCCCCAAAACCATAGATCCACCCCAAACCACCCTAAACCTACCTGATCTTCTCCAAAACCCACAATCCACACCTATTTAACATAATGACAAACAAGAACACAACAAAACCTAATGGAGACCCCAAAACACGTCAAAAACACCCCAAAAAATATCGGCATCACCCCCAAAACTGGAAGAAAATACGCCAAAACCTAGATCCACCCCAAAACCCACTAAACCTACCTGATGTTCTACAAAACCCACAATCCACTCCTATTTAACATAATGACAAACAAGACACAACAAAACCTAATTGGAGACCCCAATACACGTCAAAACACCCCAAAAAATATCGGCATCACCCCCAAAACTGGAAGAAAATACGCCAAAACCATAGATCCACCACAAAACCACCCTAAACCTACCTGATCTTCTCCAAAACCCACAATTTACCCTTTTCCAACATGATGACGAACGAGAACACAACAAACCCAACAGAGACCCCAAAACACGTCAAAAAACCCCCAAACAAGAACGGCATCACCCCCAAAATTGGAAGAAAATCCGCCAAAACCATAGATCCAACCCAAAACCACCCGAAACCTACCTGATGTTCTCCAAAACCCACAATTTACACTTTTCCAACACGATGACCAACGAGAACCCAACAAAACCCAACAGAGACCCCAAAAAACGTCAAAAACCCAAAACAAGAACGGCATCACCCCCAAAACTCGAAGAAAATCCGCCAAAACCATAGATCCACCCCAAAACCACCCGAAACCTACCTGATCTTCTCCAAAACCCACAATCCACACCTATTTAACATAATGACCAACAAGAACCAACAAAACCTAATGGAGACCCCAAAACACGTCAAAAACACCCCAAAAAATATCGGCATCACCCCCAAAACTGGAAGAAAATACACCAAAACCATAGATCCACCCCAAAACCACCCTAAACCTACCTGATCTTCTCCAAAACCCACAATTTACCCTTTTCCAACATGATGACCAACGAGAACCCAACAAAACCCAACAGGACCCCAAAAAACGTCAAAAAAAAACTAAAAAAGAACGGCATCACCCCCAAAACTCGAAGAAAATCCGCCAAAACCATAGATCCACCCCAAAACCACCCTAAAACCTACCTGATCTTCTCCAAAACCCACAATCCACACCTATTTAACATAATGACCAACAAGAACACAACAAAATCCAACGGAGACCCCAAAACACGTCCAAAACACCCCAAAAAAGAAGAGGTTCATGCCAAAAATAGAAGAAAACCCCAAATACCATAGATCCACCCCAAAACCACCCGAAACCTACCTGATGTTCTCCAAAACCCACAATTTACAATTTTCCAACACGGATGACCAACGAGAACCCAAAAAAACCAACAGAGACCCCAAAAAACGTCAAAACACCCCAAACAAGAACGGCATCACCACCAAAACTCGAAGAAAATCCGCCAAAACCATAGATCCACCCCAAAACCACCCGAAACCTACCTGATGTTCTCCAAAACCCACAATCCACACCTATTTAACATAATGACCAACAAGAACCCAACAAAACCTAATGGAGACCCCAAAACACGTCAAAAACACCCCAAAAAATATCGGCATCACCCCCAAAACTGGAAGAAAATCCCCCAAAACCATAGATCCAACCCAAAACCACCCGAAACCTACCTGATGTTCTCCAAAACCCACAATTTACCCTTTTCCAACATGATGACCAACGAGAACCCAACAAAACCCAACAGAGACCCCAAAAAACGTCAAAAAAAAACCAAACAAGAACGGCATCACCCCCAAAACTCGAAGGAAATCCCCCAAAACCATAGATCCACCCCAAAAACCACCCTAAACCTACCTGATCTTCTCCAAAACCCACAATCCACACCTATTTAACATAATGACAAACAAGAACACAACAAAACCTAATGGAGACACCAAAACACGTCAAAAACACCCCAAAAAATATCGGCATCACCCCCAAAACTGGAAGAAAATACACCAAAACCATAGATCCAACCCAAAACCACCCGAAACCTACCTGATGTTCTCCAAAACCCACAATTTATCCTTTTCCAACATGATGACCAACGAGAACCCAACAAAACCCAACGGAGACCCCAAAACACGTCAAAAACCACACAAAAAAGAGCAGGATCACGCCGAAAAATTAAAGAAAACCCCAAATACCATATATCCACCCCAAAACAACCCTAAACCTTCCTGATGTTTCTCCAAAACCCACAATTTACCCTTTTCCAACACGATGACCAACCAGAACCCAACAAAACCCAACAGAGACCCCAAAAAACGTCAAAAACACCCCAAACAAGAACGGCATCACCCCCAAAACTCGAAGAAAATCCGCCAAAACCATAGATCCACCCCAAAACCACCCGAAACCTACCTGATGTTCTCCAAAACCCACAATCCACACCTATTTAACATAATGACCAACAAGAACCCAACAAAACCTAATGGAGACCCCAAAACACGTCAAAAAAAACCCAAAAAATATCGGCATCACCCCCAAAACTGGAAGAAAATACACCAAAACCATAGATCCACCCCAAAACCACCCGAAACCTACCTGATGTTCTCCAAAACCCACAATTTACCCTTTTCCAACACGATGACCAACGAGAACCCAACACAACCAAACAGAGACCCCAAAAACCTAAAAAAACACCACAAACAAAAATGGCATCACCCCCAAAACTGGAAGAAAATCCCCCAAAACCATAGATCCACCCCAAAACCACCCTACACCTACCTGATGTTCTCCAAAACCCACAATCTACTGCTATTAAACATAAAGAAAAACAAGAACACAACAAAACCTAATGGAGACCCCAAAACACGTCAAAAACACCCCAAAAAATATCGGCATCACCCCCAAAACTGGAAGAAAATCCCCCAAAACCATAGACCCACACCAAAACCACCCTAAACCTACCTGATGTTCTCCAAAACCCACAATCACTCCTAATTTAACATAATGACAAACAAGAACACAACAAAACCTAATGGAGACCCCAAAACACTTCAAAAACACCCCAAACAAGAACAGCATCACCCCCAAAACTGGAAGAAAATACGCCAAAACCATAGATCCACCCCAAAACCACCCTAAACCTACCTGATCTTCTCCAAAACCACAATTTACCCTTTTCCAACATGATGACCAACGAGAACCCAACAAAACCCAACAGAGACCCCAAAAAACGTCAAAAAAAAACTAAAAAAGAACGGCATCACCCCCAAAACTCGAAGAAAATCCGCCAAAACCATAGATCCACCCCAAAACCACCCTAAACCTACCTGATCTTCTCCAAAACCCACAATCCACACCTATTTAACATAATGACCAACAAGAACACAACAAAATCCAACGGAGACCCCAAAACACGTCCAAAACACCCCAAAAAAGAAGAGGTTCATGCCAAAAAATAGAAGAAAACCCCAAATACCATAGATCCACCCCAAAACCACCCGAAACCTACCTGATGTTCTCCAAAACCCACAATTTACAATTTTCCAACACGATGACCAACGAGAACCCAAAAAAACCCAACAGAGACCACAAAAAACGTCAAAAACACCCCAAACAAGAACGGCATCACCACCAAAACTCGAAGAAAATCCGCCAAAACCATAGATCCACCCCAAAACCACCCGAAACCTACCTGATGTTCTCCAAAACCCACAATCCACACCTATTTAACATAATGACCAACAAGAACCCAACAAAACCTAATGGAGACCCCAAAACACGTCAAAAACACCCCAAAAAATATCGGCATCACCCCCAAAACTGGAAGAAAATCCCCCAAAACCATAGATCCAACCCAAAACCACCCTACACCTACCTGATGTTCTCCAAAACCCACAATTTACCCTTTTCCAACATGATGACCAACGAGAACCCAACAAAACCCAACAGAGACCCCAAAAAACGTCAAAAAAAAACCAAACAAGAACGGCATCACCCCCAAAACTCGAAGAAAATCCGCCAAAACCATAGATCCACCCCAAAACCACCCTAAACCTACCTGATCTTCTCCAAAACCCACAATCCACACCTATTTAACATAATGACAAACAAGAACACAACAAAACCTAATGGAGACCCCAAAACACGTCAAAAACACCCCAAAAAATATCGGCATCACCCCCAAAACTGGAAGAAAATACGCCAAAACCATAGATCCACCCCAAAACCACCCTAAACCTACCTGATGTTCTCCAAAACCCACAATCCACTCCTATTTAACATAATGACAAACAAGAACACAACAAAACCTAATGGAGACCCCAATACACGTCAAAAACACCCCAAAAAATATCGGCATCACCCCCAAAACTGGAAGAAAATACGCCAAAACCATAGATCCACCACAAAACCACCCTAAACCTACCTGATCTTCTCCAAAACCCACAATTTACCCTTTTCCAACATGATGACGAACGAGAACACAACAAAACCCAACAGAGACCCCAAAACACGTCAAAAACACCCCAAACAAGAACGGCATCACCCCCAAAATTGGAAGAAAATCCGCCAAAACCATAGATCCAACCCAAAACCACCCGAAACCTACCTGATGTTCTCCAAAACCCACAATTTACACTTTTCCAACACGATGACCAACGAGAACCCAACAAAACCCAACAGAGACCCCAAAACACGTCAAAAACACCCAAAATAGGAACGGCATCACCCCCAAAACTCGAAGAAAATCCGCCAAAACCATAGATCCACCCCAAAAACCACCCGAAACCTACCTGATCTTCTCCAAACCCACAATCCACACCTATTTAACATAATGACCAACAAGAACCCAACAAAACCTAATGGAGACCCCAAAACACGTCAAAAACACCCCAAAAAATATCGGCATCACCCCCAAAACTGGAAGAAAATACACCAAAACCATAGATCCACCCCAAAACCACCCTAAACCTACCTGATCTTCTCCAAAACCCACAATTTACCCTTTTCCAACATGATGACCAACGAGAACCCAACAAAACCCAACAGAGACCCCAAAAAACGTCAAAAAAAAACTAAAAAAGAACGGCATCACCCCCAAAACTCGAAGAAATCCGCCAAAACCATAGATCCACCCCAAAACCACCCTAAACCTACCTGATCTTCTCCAAAACCCACAATCCACACCTATTTAACATAATGACAAACAAGAACACAACAAAACCTAATGGAGACACCAAAACACGTCAAAAACACCCCAAAAAATATCGGCATCACCCCCAAAACTGGAAGAAAATACACCAAAACCATAGATCCAACCCAAAACCACCCGAAACCTACCTGATGTTCTCCAAAACCCACAATTTATCCTTTTCCAACATGATGACCAACGAGAACCCAACAAAACCCAACGGAGACCCCAAAACACGTCAAAAACCACACAAAAAAGAGCAGGATCACGCCGAAAAATTAAAGAAAACCCCAAATACCATATATCCACCCCAAAACAACCCTAAACCTTCCTGATGTTCTCCAAAACCCACAATTTACCCTTTTCCAACACGATGACCAACGAGAACCCAACAAAACCCAACAGAGACCCCAAAAAACGTCAAAAACACCCCAAACAAGAACGGCATCACCCCCAAAACTCGAAGAAAATCCGCCAAAACCATAGATCCACCCCAAAACCACCCGAAACCTACCTGATGTTCTCCAAAACCCACAATCCACACCTATTTAACATAATGACCAACAAGAACCCAACAAAACCTAATGGAGACCCCAAAACACGTCAAAAAAAACCCAAAAAATATCGGCATCACCCCCAAAACTGGAAGAAAATACACCAAAACCATAGATCCACCCCAAAACCACCCGAAACCTACCTGATGTTCTCCAAAACCCACAATTTACCCTTTTCCAACACGATGACCAACGAGAACCCAACACAACCAAACAGAGACCCCAAAAACCTAAAAAAACACCGCAAACAAAAATGGCATCACCCCCAAAACTGGAAGAAAATCCCCCAAAACCATAGATCCACCCCAAAACCACCCTACACCTACCTGATGTTCTCCAAAACCCACAATCTACTGCTATTAAACATAAAGAAAAACAAGAACACAACAAAACCTAATGGAGACCCCAAAACACGTCAAAAACACCCCAAAAAATATCGGCATCACCCCCAAAACTGGAAGAAAATCCCCCAAAACCATAGACCCACACCAAAACCACCCTAAACCTACCTGATGTTCTCCAAAACCCACAATCCCCTCCTATTTAACATAATGACAAACAAGAACACAACAAAACCTAATGGAGACCCCAAAACACTTCAAAAACACCCAAACAAGAACAGCATCACCCCCAAAACTGGAAGAAAATACGCCAAAACCATAGATCCACCCCAAAACCACCCGAAACCTACCTGATGTTCTCCAAAACCCACAAATTACCCTTTTCCATCACGATGACCAACGAGAACCCAACAAAACCCAACAGAGACCCCAAAAAACGTCAAAAACACCCCAAAAAATATCGGCATCACCCCCCAAAACTGGAAGAAAATCCGCAAAAACCATAGATCCACCCCAAAACCACCCGAAACCTACCTGATGTTCTCCAAAACCCACAATCCACACCTATTTAACATAATGACAAACAAGAACACAACAAAACCTAATGGAGACCCCAATACACGTCAAAAACACCCCAAAAAATATCGGCATCACCCCCAAAACTGGAAGAAAATACGCCAAAACCATAGATCCACCCCAAAACCACCCTAAACCTACCTGATCTTCTCCAAAACCCACAATTTACCCTTTTCCAACATGATGACGAACGAGAACACAACAAAACCCAACAGAGACCCCAAAACACGTCAAAAACACCCCAAACAAGAACGGCATCACCCCCAAAATTGGAAGAAAATCCGCCAAAACCATAGATCCAACCCAAAACCACCCGAAACCTACCTGATGTTCTCCAAAACCCACAATTTACACTTTTCCAACACGATGACCAACGAGAACCCA
The DNA here is from genome assembly GCF_965140915.1 of Aythya marila. Lineage (NCBI taxonomy): Eukaryota > Metazoa > Chordata > Aves > Anseriformes > Anatidae > Aythya > Aythya marila. The sequence goes on along the minus strand of NW_028136898.1, from coordinate 32,631 downwards.
ACAAAACCCAACAGAGACCCCAAAAAACGTCAAAAACACCCAAAACAAGAACGGCATCACCCCCAAAACTCGAAGAAAATCCGCCAAAACCATAGATCCACCCCAAAACCACCCGAAACCTACCTGATCTTCTCCAAAACCCACAATCCACACCTATTTAACATAATGACCAACAAGAACCCAACAAAACCTAATGGAGACCCCAAAACACGTCAAAAACACCCCAAAAAATATCGGCATCACCCCCAAAACTGGAAGAAAATACGCCAAAACCATAGATCCACCCCAAAACCACCCTAAACCTACCTGATCTTCTCCAAAACCCACAATTTACCCTTTTCCAACATGATGACCAACGAGAACACAACAAAACCCAACAGAGACCCCAAAAAACGTCAAAAAAAAACCAAAAAAGAACGGCATCACCCCCAAAACTCGAAGAAAATCCGCCAAAACCATAGATCCACCCCAAAGCCACCCTAAACCTACCTGATCTTCTCCAAAACCCACAATCCACACCTATTTAACATAATGACCAACAAGAACACAACAAAATCCAACGGAGACCCCAAAACACGTCCAAAACACCCCAAAAAAGAAGAGGTTCATGCCAAAAAATAGAAGAAAACCCCAAATACCATAGATCCACCCCAAAACCACCCGAAACCTACCTGATGTTCTCCAAAACCCACAATTTACAATTTTCCAACACGATGACCAACGAGAACCCAAAAAAAACCAACAGAGACCCCAAAAAACGTCAAAAACACCCCAAACAAGAACGGCATCACCACCAAAACTCGAAGAAAATCCGCCAAAACCATAGATCCACCCCAAAACCACCCGAAACCTACCTGATCTTCTCCAAAACCCACAATCCACACCTATTTAACATAATGACAAACAAGAACCCAACAAAACCTAATGGAGACCACAAAACACGTCAAAAACACCCCAAAAAATATCGGCATCACCCCCAAAACTGGAAGAAAATCCCCCAAAACCATAGATCCAACCCAAAACCACCCGAAACCTACCTGATGTTCTCCAAAACCCACAATTTACCCTTTTCCAACATGATGACCAACGAGAACCCAACAAAACCCAACAGAGACCCCAAAAAACGTCAAAAAAAAACCAAACAAGAACGGCATCACCCCCAAAACTCGAAGAAAATCCGCCAAAACCATAGATCCACCCCAAAGACACCCTAAACCTACCTGATCTTCTCCAAAACCCACAATCCACACCTATTTAACATAATGACAAACAAGAACACAACAAAACCTAATGGAGACCCCAAAACACGTCAAAAACACCCCAACAAATATCGGCATCACCCCCAAAACTGGAAGAAAATACACCAAAACCATAGATCCACCCCAAAACCACCCTAAACCTTCCTGATGTTCTCCAAAACCCACAATTTACCCTTTTCCAACACGATGACCAACGAGAACCCAACAAAACCCAACAGAGACCCCAAAAAACGTCAAAAACACCCCAAACAAGAACGGCATCACCCCCAAAACTGGAAGAAAATCCGCCAAAACCATAGATCCACCCCAAAACCACCCTAAACCTACCTGATCTTCTCCAAAACCCACAATCCACTCCTATTTAACATAATGACCAACAAGAACACAACAACACCCAACGGAGACCCCAAAACACGTCCAAAACACCGCAAAAATAAACAGGATCACGCCAAAAAATAGAAGAAAACCCCAAATACCATAGATTGACCCCAAAGACACCCTAAACCTACCTGATCTTCTCCAAAACACACAATTTACACTTTTTCACCATGATGACGAACAAGATCCAAACTAAAACCCAAAAGAGAACCCAGAACACGTCAAAAACACAACTAAATAAAACGAGATAACCCCCAAAACTGAAAGAATATCTCCCAAAACCATAGATACACGCCAAAACCACCCTAAACCCAACTGATGTTCTCAAAACCCACAATCCACACCTATTTAACATAATGACAAACAAGAACACAACAAAACCCAACGGAGACCCCAAAACACGTCCAAAACACCCCAAAAAAGAAGAGGTTCATGCCAAAAAATAGAAGAAAACCCCAAATACCATAGATCCACCCCAAAACCACCCTAAACCTACCTGATGTTCTCCAAAACCCACAATTTACAATTTTACAACACGATGACCAACGAGAACCCAACAAAACCCAACAGAGACCCCAAAAAACGTCAAAAACACCCCAAACAAGAACGGCATCACCACCAAAACTCGAAGAAAATCCGCCAAAACCATAGATCCACCCCAAAACCACCCTACACCTACCTGATGTTCTCCAAAACCCACAATCCACTCCTATTAAACATAAAGACAAACAAGAACACAACAAAACCTAATGGAGACCCCAAAACACGTCAAAAACACCCCAAAAAATATCGGCATCACCCCCAAAACTGGAAGAAAATCCCCCAAAACCATAGACCCACACCAAAACCACCCTAAACCTACCTGATGTTCTCCAAAACCCACAATCCACTCCTATTTAACATAATGACAAACAAGAACACAACAAAACCTGATGGAGACCCCAAAACACGTCAAAAACACCCCAAACAAGAACAGCATCACCCCCAAAACTGGAAGAAAATACGCCAAAACCATAGATCCACCCCAAAACCACCCGAAACCTACCTGATGTTCTCCAAAACCCACAAATTACCCTTTTCCATCACGATGAACAACGAGAACCCAACAAAACCCAACAGAGACCCCAAAAAACGTCAAAAACACCCCAAAAAATATCGGCATCACCCCCAAAACTGGAAGAAAATCCGCAAAAACCATAGATCCACCCCAAAACCACCCGAAACCTACCTGATGTTCTCCAAAACCCACAATCCACACCTATTTAACATAATGACAAACAAGAACCCAACAAAACCTAATGGAGACCCCAATACACGTCAAAAACACCCCAACAAATATCGGCATCACCCCCAAAACTGGAAGAAAATACGCCAAAACCATAGATCCACCCCAAAACCACCCTAAACCTACCTGATCTTCTCCAAAACCCACAATTTACCCTTTTCCAACATGATGACGAACGAGAACACAACAAAACCCAACAGAGACCCCAAAACACGTCAAAAACACCCCAAACAAGAACGGCATCACCCCCAAAATTGGAAGAAAATCCGCCAAAACCATAGATCCAACCCAAAACCACCCGAAACCTACCTGATGTTCTCCAAAACCCACAATTTACACTTTTCCAACACGATGACCAACGAGAACCCAACAAAACCCAACAGAGACCCCAAAAAACGTCAAAAACACCCAAAACAAGAACGGCATCACCCCCAAAACTCGAAGAAAATCCGCCAAAACCATAGATCCACCCCAAAACCACCCGAAACCTACCTGATGTTCTCCAAAACCCACAATCCACACCTATTTAACATAATGACCAACAAGAACCCAACAAAACCTAATGGAGACCCCAAAACACGTCAAAAACACCCCAAAAAATATCGGCATCACCCCCAAAACTGGAAGAAAATACGCCAAAACCATAGATCCACCCCAAAACCACCCTAAACCTACCTGATCTTCTCCAAAACCCACAATTTACCCTTTTCCAACATGATGACCAACGAGAACACAACAAAACCCAACAGAGACCCCAAAAAACGTCAAAAAAAAACCAAAAAAGAACGGCATCACCCCCAAAACTCGAAGAAAATCCGCCAAAACCATAGATCCACCCCAAAGCCACCCTAAACCTACCTGATCTTCTCCAAAACCCACAATCCACACCTATTTAACATAATGACCAACAAGAACACAACAAAATCCAACGGAGACCCCAAAACACGTCCAAAACACCCCAAAAAAGAAGAGGTTCATGCCAAAAAATAGAAGAAAACCCCAAATACCATAGATCCACCCCAAAACCACCCGAAACCTACCTGATGTTCTCCAAAACCCACAATTTACAATTTTCCAACACGATGACCAACGAGAACCCAAAAAAAACCAACAGAGACCCCAAAAAACGTCAAAAACACCCCAAACAAGAACGGCATCACCACCAAAACTCGAAGAAAATCCGCCAAAACCATAGATCCACCCCAAAACCACCCGAAACCTACCTGATCTTCTCCAAAACCCACAATCCACACCTATTTAACATAATGACAAACAAGAACCCAACAAAACCTAATGGAGACCACAAAACACGTCAAAAACACCCCAAAAAATATCGGCATCACCCCCAAAACTGGAAGAAAATACGCCAAAACCATAGATCCAACCCAAAACCACCCGAAACCTACCTGATGTTCTCCAAAACCCACAATTTACCCTTTTCCAACATGATGACCAACGAGAACCCAACAAAACCCAACAGAGACCCCAAAAAACGTCAAAAAAAAACCAAACAAGAACGGCATCACCCCCAAAACTCGAAGAAAATCCGCCAAAACCATAGATCCACCCCAAAACCACCCTAAACCTACCTGATGTTCTCCAAAACCCACAATCCACACCTATTTAACATAATGACAAACAAGAACACAACAAAACCTAATGGAGACCCCAAAACACGTCAAAAACACCCCAACAAATATCGGCATCACCCCCAAAACTGGAAGAAAATACACCAAAACCATAGATCCACCCCAAAACCACCCTAAACCTTCCTGATGTTCTCCAAAACCCACAATTTACCCTTTTCCAACACGATGACCAACGAGAACCCAACAAAACCCAACAGAGACCCCAAAAAACGTCAAAAACACCCCAAACAAGAACGGCATCACCCCCAAAACTGGAAGAAAATCCGCCAAAACCATAGATCCACCCCAAAACCACCCTAAACCTACCTGATCTTCTCCAAAACCCACAATCCACTCCTATTTAACATAATGACCAACAAGAACACAACAACACCCAACGGAGACCCCAAAACACGTCCAAAACACCGCAAAAATAAACAGGATCACGCCAAAAAATAGAAGAAAACCCCAAATACCATAGATTGACCCCAAAGACACCCTAAACCTACCTGATCTTCTCCAAAACACACAATTTACACTTTTTCACCATGATGACGAACAAGATCCAAACTAAAACCCAAAAGAGAACCCAGAACACGTCAAAAACACAACTAAATAAAACGAGATAACCCCCAAAACTGAAAGAATATCTCCCAAAACCATAGATACACGCCAAAACCACCCTAAACCCAACTGATGTTCTCAAAACCCACAATCCACACCTATTTAACATAATGACAAACAAGAACACAACAAAACCCAACGGAGACCCCAAAACACGTCCAAAACACCCCAAAAAAGAAGAGGTTCATGCCAAAAAATAGAAGAAAACCCCAAATACCATAGATCCACCCCAAAACCACCCTAAACCTACCTGATGTTCTCCAAAACCCACAATTTACAATTTTACAACACGATGACCAACGAGAACCCAACAAAACCCAACAGAGACCCCAAAAAACGTCAAAAACACCCCAAACAAGAACGGCATCACCACCAAAACTGGAAGAAAATACACCAAAACCATAGATCCACCCCAAAACCACCCTACACCTACCTGATGTTCTCCAAAACCCACAATCCACTCCTATTAAACATAAAGACAAACAAGAACACAACAAAACCTAATGGAGACCCCAAAACACGTCAAAAACACCCCAAAAAATATCGGCATCACCCCCAAAACTGGAAGAAAATCCCCCAAAACCATAGACCCACACCAAAACCACCCTAAACCCAACTGATGTTCTCCAAAACCCACAATCCACTCCTATTTAACATAATGACAAACAAGAACACAACAAAACCTGATGGAGACCCCAAAACACGTCAAAAACACCCCAAACAAGAACAGCATCACCCCCAAAACTGGAAGAAAATACGCCAAAACCATAGATCCACCCCAAAACCACCCGAAACCTACCTGATGTTCTCCAAAACCCACAAATTACCCTTTTCCATCACGATGAACAACGAGAACCCAACAAAACCCAACAGAGACCCCAAAAAACGTCAAAAACACCCCAAAAAATATCGGCATCACCCCCAAAACTGGAAGAAAATCCGCCAAAACCATAGATCCACCCCAAAACCACCCGAAACCTACCTGATGTTCTCCAAAACCCACAATCCACACCTATTTAACATAATGACAAACAAGAACCCAACAAAACCTAATGGAGACCCCAAAACACGTCAAAAACACCCCAACAAATATCGGCATCACCCCCAAAACTGGAAGAAAATACACCAAAACCATAGATCCACCCCAAAACCACCCGAAACCTACCTGATCTTCTCCAAAACCCACAATTTACCCTTTTCCAACATGATGACCAACGAGAACCCAACAAAACCCAACAGAGACCCCAAAACACGTCAAAAAAAAACCAAAAAAGAACGGCATCACCCCCAAAACTCGAAGAAAATCCGCCAAAACCATAGATCCACCCCAAAACCACCCGAAACCTACCTGATCTTCTCCAAAACCCACAATCCACACCTATTTAACATAATGACCAACAAGAACACAACAAAACCTAATGGAGACCCCAAAACACGTCAAAAACACCCCAAAAAATATCGGCATCACCCCCAAAACTGGAAGAAAATACACCAAAACCATAGATCCACCCCAAAACCACCCGAAACCTACCTGATGTTCTCCAAAACCCACAATTTACCCTTTTCCAACACGATGACAAAAGAGAACCCAACAAAACCCAACGGAGACCCCAAAAAACGTCAAAAACACCCCAAACAAGAACGGCATCACCCCCAAAACTGGAAGAAAACCCCAAATACCATAGATCCACCCCAAGGACACCCTAAACCTACCTGATGTTCTCCTAATCCCAAAGCACACTCCCAACCACCATAAAACGCATTAGGAACTCAACGAAACGCAACTGAAACCCCAAAACACTTCAAAATCACCCGAAGAAAGGAGAGGCTCACTCTCCAAAAAGAAGAAAACCCCAAATACCATGAATCCACGCGAAAACTCCCCCTAAACCTACCTGAAGTTCTCCAAAACCAGCAATTTACCCTTTTCCAACATGATGACCACGGAAAACCCAACGAAACCCAACGGAGACCCCAAAACACGTCAAAAACACACCAAAATCAACCCAGATCCTAAAAAAAAAAAAAAAAGCAAAATGCCATGATTTAACCCTTAAAAAAAAACCTTAAACCTACCTGATGTTCTGCAAAACCCACAATCCACTCCTATTTAACATAATGACAAACAAGAACACAACAAAACCTAATGGAGACCCCAAAACACGTCAAAAACACCCCAAAAAATATCGGCATCACCCCCAAAACTGGAAGAAAATACACCAAAACCATAGATCCACCCCAAAACCACCCTAAACCTACCTGATCTTCTCCAAAACCCACAATTTACCCTTTTCCAACACGATGACCAACGAGAACCCAACAAAACCCAACAGAGACCCCAAAAAACGTCAAAAACACCCAAAACAAGAACGGCATCACCCCCAAAACTCGAAGAAAATCCGCCAAAACCATAGATCCACCCCAAAACCACCCTAAACCTACCTGATCTTCTCCAAAACCCACAATCCACTCCTATTTAACATAATGACCAACAAGAACACAACAACACCCAACGGAGACCCCAAAACACGTCCAAAACACCCCAAAAAATATCGGCATCACCCCCAAAACTGGAAGAAAATACGCCAAAACCATAGATCCACCCCAAAACCACCCTAAACCTACCTGATCTTCTCCAAAACCCACAGTTTACCCTTTTCCAACACGATGACCAACGAGAACACAACAAAACCCAACAGAGACCCCAAAAAACGTCAAAAACACCCCAAACAAGAACGGCATCACCCCCAAAACTGGAAGAAAATCCGCCAAAACCATAGATCCACCCCAAAACCACCCTAAACCTACCTGATGTTCTCCAAAACCCACAATTTACACTTTTCCACCATGATGACCAACGAGAACCCAACAAAACCCAACGGAGACCCCAAAACACGTCAAAAACACACCAAAAAATAACTAGACGTGATGAAAAAAAAAAAACAAAAACAGGTGTTTTTGTTTTCTCAGTGGTTCAAATCTCCTGTTGGGGGCGCTGGGCCGGTGAATGGAGTGATACGTGGATGATTAATAGGTCCTAAACCCCCTGCAAGTCACTCTCCCTGTGGGCAACGAAGGGCTGTGGGAATTGCCACTTGTTAAATTCCCGGATGGGTCAGATAAAATCGAAGACCAAGGACCAGAAAGGGAGCAACTTACCAGATATATGGTATATATATATGGTATAGGGGCCCCAGAAAATTAAAGAGTAAATTAAAAATGATCCATTACTATAAGATAGAATGACCAAAAGAACCCATAAGACCCTATGTATTTTGATCCACGGAGGACGGGGTCTGTCAGGCTTTAAACATTAATAGTAGAATACCCGTGGATCCAGAAAAGAGCAAGCTGAAACATTGGAATTAGAAATTAGAGAGCAATTGATTAAGAACGAATATGTGCTACATTTGTGTCTGTGATGCACTTATATCACCAGATAGCAGTAGCCTCTCCTATCCTGTTATCCTCTGACCCCGAGAACCAGATCAAAAACAACCTCATGGTTCGGACTTTAATCAAGGCCTCTGAGAAAGGAGAACTGTTCACAAAGGGACAGGTTAGGAATATGTATATGTATAGGAATGTTCATGTATATGTAACGCTTTACTAAAGCAATTTGCCACTTAAAGCGTGCATGACCTTGGTGGAACTACCCGTCCCGTGCTACATGGAACTGAGTAAACATACCTACTTTACAATCTTACTTATCGTGGAGTCAGCTTTCTGTGAGTCATTTTGGTGAGCCAGGCAGGAGACAGTCTGCTCGGCTGCGGGATCGGCTGCGGCGCGGACGCCCCTAGGTGCACCCTGAGCGTTTTTGCTCGGAGGGGACTCCACTCTCAGCTGCTCACCGCAGGAGAAAAGATCTCCTGAAACTGCAGACAAACGTTACGTTTTCGGCTGCTGGAGGGATACTAACTGGAGTGTTAATAATAGTATGTGTTTTTATGTATGTATTTTGTGTTGACATTTTGTATACTGTAATATTTGCATGTTGTAAGTATTTTGTGTCGAAAGTGTTTGTGTAAGTGTAAGGTTTTGCAACAAAGTGTTACAAGTCACTTCACGAAGAACACAGTCAGAGACAATACTTGTTTGTTTGGTTATCATTCTAAATTATATTCCTGTGGTATGAATGAGATGTGCTGGAGGCCTCCGTGTGCGACTGTGCTGTGTGAGTGAGACGCAGCGTTCTGCAAAGCGAGTGCAGAGTTCCGATCCGTTGTTCCGTACTCTCCGCAAGGGGAGTGGGCAGAGACGAACGAAGTGCTTGACAGACTGAAAAGAAGTGCTGTTTTGTCCAAGTTTGAGTGGTGGTGCCTACTATATGGGCCCGGTGTATCTTGTGTATCTTGTGTATCCTATTTTTGCTCTTAAATGTTTTGACTGTGACAAGAAAAAGGCAGGAGCATGATATGACATGCTTCCTGCAACATATGAGGCCCGCACAGGCCGAGACCTGGACTCGCTGAGACCTGAACAGGCCAAGAGACCGAAGCGGCACCGAGAGACTGGAGCGGCGCTGGGAGACCCGAGACACTACAGAGGGAACTACCGCTGGACGGAGAGAGCCTGAGAGACGCTGCAGAGACACGGACGGCTCTGAGAGACACAGAATAGACCGGACAGAAGCTGCAAAACGCGGGGAAATTGAAGTGATTACGGAACATCCGAGATCGAGTTGCTACAGGAGACCAGAGGCGTCAGTGGACACCGGTAGCCGACCCTCACCGTGTGGCGAGTCGGCACAGAGCAGAGGAGCGGACATCAGGACCCTGCAGCCTGTCTGACGGAACCATGGAGGCAGCGGCAGCAGCGGCTGTGCTGCTTCACTCTAGCCTTCTTTTTATAAAAGATTTATCTTGCAATGCAAAAAAGACTGTTAGTCCCCAGATCGGTGTTATAACTATTACTAATGACGACTTAGCGCTATTGCAGGGCACGAGTGCAGAGACGCAGACTACACTGCCAAATGACCACAAGCAGGTTCTTTCACTAGCCTAAGGTTGCATCTGGCACTGCCTGCAGACGTATAGCAGACGTTACACTCTCTTTCCTAACTAGTAATCATGTGTCTCACCCATCTGTGGTGAATGGCCAGTGGCAAAAAGAAAAGGGGGGAGACAAAGGCAGAAACGGTACAAGGAGGATGCCACTGACACTAACAGCATGGGTAATAGGAGTAGTATAAGTGACACAGGTGCGGAGCGGTGGCCGGCGCTGCTGCTCTGTGGGGCTCTCTGCCTGCTGCTCGCCTTCGCCTGCCTGTGCACTGCCGCCGACAGTGCTAGAGTAAAATGTGAAGACTGCTCAGATGGCAGTTATGAGAGTGCTTATGTGAAGGAGACGTGTGCTGTACTTGACTTTGTCTGCAACAGTGGTCAGTGTGTGCCAAACAGATGGCCGTGTGATGGGGATCCGGATTGTGAAGATGGGTCTGATGAGAGTGCTGAGTTGTGTCATATGAATACATGTCCGGTAAATGAAATTAGCTGTTGTCCTCAGTCAGTCCAGCGTATCCTGGTGTCCTGGAAATGTGATGGTGAAAAGAACTGTTACAGTGGAGAAGATGAAGAGAATTGTGGCATTGTGACTTGTAGTGCAGCAGAATTCACATGCAGTAGTGGGCAATGTATTTCCAAAAGCTTTGTCTGCAATGTTCAAGATGACTGCAGTGATGGTAGCGATGAGCTGGAGTGTGCACCTCCTACCTCTAGTGTTCATGACTTTCAGTGCAAGAGTTCTACCTGCATCCCTATCAGCTGGGTGTGTGATGATGATGCTGACTGCTCCGACCACTCGGATGAATCTTTGGAACACTGTGGCCGCCTGCCTGCACCTCCAGTGACGTGTTCTACGAGTGAGGTGCAGTGCGGCTCAGGCGAATGTATCTACAAGAAGAGGTGATGTGAAAGAGATCCGTATTGCAAGGATGGAAGTGATGAAATTAATTGCCCTTCTTGGACCAGTTCAGATGTGAAGATGGGAACTGTGTCCATGGGAGTAGGCAGTGCAGCGGTGTGAGAGACTGTCTGGAAGGCACCGATGAAGCAAACTGTAACAATTCAGTGCTCTGGACCTGGCAAATTCAAGTGCAGAAGTGGCGAATGCATAGATATCAATAAAGTGTGTAACCAGCAGAGGACTGCAAGGACTGGGGTGATGAGCCCCTGAAGGAATGCAACATAAACGACTGTTACTGTCCAGCTGAGTTTGAGTTTGTAAACAAGAGAAACTGTGGAGATATTGATGAATACCAAAACCCTGGTATCTGTAGTCAAATCTGTATCAACGTGAAAGGTGGCTACAAATGTGAATGTAGCCGTGGCTATCAGATGAGTCGTGCTACAGGAACCTGGAAAGGGCCTTGTCAGAAGATAAAAAAGAAAGTGTTTCAACAAGCAGCTACGAGAGGAAAGAATCACTGAACCCCCGATGTGAGGGACTGTACCTTGTTTTACTGACTACTGAAACAGCTGTGAGAACTGCAGAAAGGGACCAACGCATCCAGAATAAAAGGACCAGTAACTACTGAAACTTGGAGGGTTGAGTGCGCTCCTGGGAAACTGAAACTCAAGCTAAGGAAGAACTAATGTTCTGGCAATGAGGCTCTGCATGAATTAAGGATGCCAAATAAAGGGGACAAGCCTAAAGGGAGCACTCTCAGCTGCTCACCGCAGGAGCAAAGATCTCCTGAAACTGCAGACAAACGGTACGTTTTCGGCTGCTGGAGGGATACTAACTGGAGTGTTAATAATTGTATGTGTTTTTATGTATATATTTTGTGTTGAATCATAGAATCATAGAATCATAGAATATCCTTAGTTGGAAGGGACCCTTAAGGATCATCAAGTCCAACTCTTGACACCGCACAGGTCTACCCAAAAGTTCAAACCATGTGCCTAAGTTCACAGTCCAATCTCTTCTTAAATTCAGACAGGCTCGATGCAGTGACCACTTCCCTGGGGAGCGTGTTCCAGTGTGCCACCACCCTGTGAAGAACCCCCTCCTGACGTCCAGCCTAAATTTCCCCTACCTCAGCTTAACTCCGTTCCCGCGGGTCCTGTCACTAGTGTTGATGGAGAAAAGGTCTCCTGCCTCTCGACACCCCCTTACGAGGAAGTTGTAGACTGTGATGAGGTCTCCCCTCAGCCTCCTCTTCTCCAGGCTGAACAGGCCCAGTGACCTCAGCCGTTCCTCGTACGTCTTCCCCTCAAGGCCTTTCACCATCTTCGCAGCCCTCCTCTGGACACTTTCCAACAGTTTCATGTCCTTTTTATACTGTGGTGCCCAGAACTGCACACAGTACTCGAGGTGAGGCCGCACCAGCGCAGAGTAGAGCGGGACAATCACCTCCCTTGACCTACTAGCGATGCCGTGCTTGATGCACCCCAGGACACGATTGGCCCTCCTGGCTGCCAGGGCACACTGCTGGCTCATAGTCAACTTGCTGTCTACCACGACCCCCAGATCCCTCTCTTCTAGGCTGCTCTCCAGTGTCTCATCGCCAAGTCTGTATGTGCAGCCAGGGTTTCCCCGTCCCAGGTGCAGGACCCGGCACTTGCTCTTATTGAACTTCATGCGGTTAGTGATCGCCCAGCTCTCCAACCTGTCCATATCCTTCTGTAAGGCCTTTACGCCCTCATTTGAGTCCACAACTCCTCCAAGTTTGGTGTCATCAGCAAACTTGCTCAAAATACCCTCTATTCCTACATCCAGATCGTTTATAAAAATATTGAAAAGTACCGGCCCTAAAATGGAGCCTTGAGGGACCCCACTGGTGACCGCCCGCCAGCCTGACGCAGCCCCATTTACCATAACCCTTTGGGCCCTGCCCGTTAGCCAATTGCTCACCCATCGTATGATGTTTTTATTTAGCTGTATGGTGGACATTTTGTCCAGTAGGATCCTATGGGAAACCGTGTCAAAAGCCTTGCTGAAGTCCAAAAAAATCACATCAGCTGGTTTCCCTTGGTCCACCATACGGGTGATCTTATCATAAAAGGAAAACAGGTTAGTTAGGCAGGACCTACCCTTCACAAACCCATGATGGCTGGGACCACTGACTGCTTTGTCCCCCAGGTGCGCCTCAATAAGTTCGAGAACCAACTTCTCCATGATTTTACCAGGCACTGACGTGAGACTGACAGGCCTGTAATTGCTAGGGTCTTCTTTCTGACCCTTCTTGAAAATCGGCACAACATTTGCCAGCTTCCAGTCTACCGGGACCTCTCCAAATTCCCAGGATCGTTGAAAAATAATTGAAAGAGGTTCCGCAATGACGTCCGCCAGCTCTTTCAGCACCCGGGGATGAATCCCATCCGGACCCATGGACTTGTAGGGATCCAGGTGGAGTAGCAAATCCCGCACACGTTCAGGGTCAGTTGGGAGTCCCAGTCATCCCCACCGTCCCGGCCCTCCAGCTCAGGGCACCCTGGGTCCCGAAGCCCATCATCGGCATTGAAGACAGAGGCAAAGAAGGCGTTAAGCGTCTCTGCTTTGCCTATGTCATCGTCTGTGAGGAGACCTTCCCTATCAAGGAGCGGCCCTATGTATTCTTTAGTTCTCCTTTTTCCATTTACATATCTAAAAAAACCCTTTTTATTTTCTCTCACAGACACAGCCAGCTTCAACTCTAGCTGTGCTTTGGCCACACGAACTTTCTCCCTACAAACATGAACAGCATCCCTCTATTCTTTCCATGACGCCTGGCCCTCCTTCCAGTAGCGAAACAATCTCTGTTTCCGCCTAATTTCCATTAGAACGTTCCTGGTCAGCCACGCCGGCCTCCTGCCCCACCTGCCTGACTTGCGATATTTAGGAATTGCCTTGTCTTGTGCTTCTAGGAGGCATCGCTTAAAGAGTGACCAGCACTGGTGGACATTGAGGCCTTCAAGAGCAGTTTCCCAGGGGATCTTGCTGACTAGTTCCCTGAGCAGCCTGAAGTCCGCTTTCCCCATATCTAGGGATGAGGTTTTGGTGGCACTTTTCCTTCTGTCACCATAAATTTTGAACTCAACCACTTCATGGTCGCTATGACCGAGGCGGCCACCAATCACCACATCTCCCACCAGACCCTCTCTGATTTCTAGCAACAGGTCTAGGAGGGCACCTTTCCTAGTTGGCTCCGTTAGCACCTGCACCAAGAAGTTATCAATATGACATTTTGTATATTGTAATGTTTGCATATTGTAAGTATTTTGTGTCGAAAGTGTTTGTGTAAGTGTAAGGCTTTGCATCAAAGTGCTACAAGTCACTTCACGAAGAACACAGTCAGAGACAATACTTGTTTGTTTGGTTATCATTCTAAATTATATTCCTGTGGTATGAATGAGATGTGCTGGAGGCCTCCGTGTGCTATTGTGCTGTGTGAGGGAGACGCAGCGTTCTGCAAAGCGAGTGCAGAGTTCCGATCCGTTGTTCCGTACTCTCCGCAAGGGGAGTGGGCAGAGACGAACGAAGTGCTTGACAGACTGAAAAGAAGTGCTGTTTTGTCCAAGTTTGAGTGGTGGTGCCTACTATATGGGCCCGGTGTATCTTGTGTATCTTGTGTATCCTATTTTTGCTCTTAAATGTTTTGACTGTGACAAGAAAAAGGCAGGAGCATGATATGACATGCTTCCTGCAACATATGAGGCCCGCACAGGCCGAGACCTGGACTCGCTGAGACCTGAACAGGCCAAGAGACCGGAGCGGCACCGACAGACTGGAGCGGCGCTGGGAGACCCGAGACACTACGGAGGGAACTACCGCTGGACGGAGAGAGCCTGAGAGACGCTGCAGAGACACGGACGGCTCTGAGAGACACAGAATAGACCGGACAGAAGCTGCAAAACGCGGGGAAATTGAAGTGATTACGGAACATCCGAGATCGAGTTGCTACAGGAGACCAGAGGCGTCAGTGGACACCGGTCGCCGACCCTCACCGTGTGGCCAGTCGGCACAGAGCAGAGGAGCGGACATCAGGACCCTGCAGCCTGTCTGACGGAACCATGGAGGCAGCGGCAGCAGCGGCTGTGCTGCTTCACTCTAGCCTTCTTTTTATAAAAGGTTTATCTTGCAATGCAAAAAAGACTGTTAGTCCCCAGATCGGTGTTATAACTATTACTAATGACGACTTAGCGCTATTGCAGGGCACGAGTGCAGAGACGCAGACTACACTGCCAAATGACCACAAGCAGGTTCTTTCACTAACCTAAGGTTGCATCTGGCACTGCCTGCAGACGTATAGCAGACGTTACACTCTCTTTCCTAACTAGTAATCATGTGTCTCACCCATCTGTGGTGAATGGCCAGTGGCAAAAAGAAAAGGGGGGAGACAAAGACAGAAACGGTACAAGGAGGATGCCACTGACTCTAACAGCATGGGTAATAGGAGTAGTATAAGTGACACAGGTGACGGTGCAGGTCGCTCTGCCTGCTGCTCGCTCTCGCCGGCCTGTGCACTGCTACAGGAACGTGGAAAGGGCCTTATCAGATGATAAAAAGAAGAAAGATAAAAAAGAAAGTGTAAAAATACAAAAGAATGTATCAGAAGATAAAAAAATTAAGTGTTTTAACAAGTAGCGACGAGAGAAAAGAATCACTGAACCCCCGATGTGAGGGACTATACCTTTTTTTACTGGCTACTGAAACTAGGCCCTTTCCAGGTTCCTATAGCAGGACTCATCTGATAGCCACGGCTACATTCACATTTGTAGCCACCTTTCACGTTGATACAGATTTGACTACAGATATCAGGATTTTGGTATTCATCAATATCTCCACAGTTTCTCTTGTTTACAAACTCAAACTCAGCTGGACAGTAACAGTCGTTTATGTTGCATTCCTTCAGGGGCTCATCACCCCAGTCCTTGCAGTCCTCTGCTGGTTACACACTTTATTGATATCTATGCATTCGCCACTTCTGCACTTGAATTTGCCAGGTCCAGAGCACTGAATTGTTACAGTTTGCTCCATCAGTGCCTTCCAGACAGTCTCTCACACCGCTGCACTGCCTACTCCCATGGACACAGTTCCCATCTTCACATCTGAACTGGTCCAGGAAGGGCAATTAATTTCATCACTTCCATCCTTGCAATACGGATCTCTTTCACATCATTTCTTCTTGTAGATACATTCACCTGAGCCGCACTGCACCTCACTCGTAGAACACGTCACTGGAGGTGCAGGCAGGCGGCCACAGTGTTCCAAAGATTCATCCGAGTGGTCGGAGCAGTCAGCATCATCATCACACACCCAGCTGATAGGGATGCAGTTAGAACTCTTGCACTGAAAGTCATGAACACTAGAGGTAGGAGGTGCACACTCCAGCTCATCGCTACCATCACTGCAGTCATCTTGAACATTGCAGACAAAGCTTTTGGAAATACATTGCCCACTACTGCATGTGAATTCTGCTGCACTACAAGTCACAATGCCACAATTCTCTTCATCTTCTCCACTGTAACAGTTCTTTTCACCATCACATTTCCAGGACACCAGGATACGCTGGACTGACTGAGGACAGCAGCTAATTTCATTTACCCGACATGTTTTCATATGACACAACTCAGCACTCTCATCAGACCCATCTTCACAATCCGGATCCCCATCACACGGCCATCTGTTTGGCACACACTGACCACTGTTGCACACAAAGTCAAGTACAGCACACGTCTTCTTCACATAAGCACTCTCATAACTGCTATCTGAGCAGTCTTCACATTTTACTCTAACACCGTCGGCGGCAGTGCACAGGCCGGCGAGAGCGAGCAGCAGGCAGAGCGACCTGCACCGTCACCTGTGTCACTTATACTACTCCTATTACCCATGCTGTTAGTGTCAGTGGCATCCTCCTTGTACCGTTTCTGCCTTTGTCTCCTCCCTTTTCTTTTTGCCACTGGCCATTCACCACAGATGGGTGAGACACATGATTACTAGTTAGGAAAGAGAGTGTAACGTCTGCTATACGTCTGCAGGCAGTGCCAGATGCAACCTTAGGCTAGTGAAAGAACCTGCTTGTGGTCATTTGGCAGTGTAGTCTGCGTCTCTGCACTCGTGCCCTGCAATAGCGCTAAGTCATCATTAGTAATAGTTATAACACCGATCTGGGGACTAACAGTCTTTTTTGCATTGCAAGATAAACCTTTTATAAAAAGAAGGCTGGAGTGAAGCAGCACAGCCGCTGCTGCCGCTGCCTCCATGGTTCCGTCAGACAGGCTGCAGGGTCCTGATGTCCGCTCCTCTGCTCTGTGCCGACTCGCCACACGGTGAGGGTCGGCTACCGGTGTCCACTGACGCCTCTGGTCTCCTGTAGCAACTCGATCTCGGATGTTCCGCAATCACTTCAATTTCCCCGCGTTTTGCAGCTTCTGTCCGGTCTATTCTGTGTCTCTCAGAGCCGTCCGTGTATCTGCAGCGTCTCTCAGGGCTCTCTCCGTCCAGTGGTAGTTCCCTCCGTAGTGTCTCGGGTCTCCCAGCGCCGCTCCAGTCTGTCGGTGCCGCTCCGGTCTCTTGGCCTGTTCAGGTCTCAGCGAGTCCAGGTCTCGGCCTGTGCGGGCCTCATATGTTGCAGGAAGCATGTCATATCATGCTCCTGCCTTTTTCTTGTCACAGTCAAAACATTTAAGAGCAAAAATAGGATACACAAGATACACAAGATACACAAGATACACCGGGCCCATATAGTAGGCACCACCACTCAAACTTGGACAAAACAGCACTTCTTTTCAGTCTGTCAAGCACTTCGTTCGTCTCTGCCCACTCCCCTTGCGGAGAGTACGGAACAACGGATCGGAACTCTGCACTCGCTTTGCAGAACGCTGCGTCTCACTCACACAGCACAGTCGCACACGGAGGCCTCCAGCACATCTCATTCATACCACAGGAATATAATTTAGAATGATAACCAACCAAACAAGTATTGTCTCTGACTGTGTTCTTCGTGAAGTGACTTGTAACACTTTGTTGCAAAACCTTACACTTACACAAACACTTTCGACACAAAATACTTACAACATGCAAATATTACAGTATACAAAATGTCAACACAAAATACATACATAAAAACACATACTATTATTAACACTCCAGTTAGTATCCCTCCAGCAGCAGAAAACGTAACGTTTGTCTGCAGTTTCAGGAGATCTTTTCTCCTGCGGTGAGCAGCTGAGAGTGGAGTCCCCTCCGAGCAAAAACGCTCAGGGTGCACCTAGGGGCGTCCGCGCCGCAGCCGATCCCGCAGCCGAGCAGACTGTCTCCTGCCTGGCTCACCAAAATGACTCACAGAAAGCTGACTCCACGATAAGTAAGATTGTAAAGTAGGTATGTTTACTCAGTTCCATGTAGCACGGGACGGGTAGTTCCACCAAGGTCATGCACGCTTTAAGTGGCAAATTGCTTTAGTAAAGCGTTACATATACATGAACATTCCTATACATATACATATTCCTAACCTGTCCCTTTGTGAACAGTTCTCCTTTCTCAGACGCCTTGATTAAAGTCCGAACCATGAGGTTGTTTTTGATCTGGTTCTCGGGGTCAGAGGATAACAGGATAGGAGAGGCTACAGCTATCTGGTGATATAAGTGCATCACAGACACAAATGTAGCACATATTCGTTCTTAATCAATTGCTCTCTAATTTCTAATTCCAATGTTTCAGCTTGCTCTTTTCTGGATCCACGGGTATTCTACTATTAATGTTTAAAGCCTGACAGACCCCGTCCTCCGTGGATCAAAATACATAGGGTCTTATGGGTTCTTTTGGTCATTCTATCTTATAGTAATGGATCATTTTTAATTTACTCTTTAATTTTCTGGGGCCCCTATACCATATATATATACCATATATCTGGTAAGTTGCTCCCTTTCTGGTCCTTGGTCTTCGATTTTATCTGACCCATCCGGGAATTTAACAAGTGGCAATTCCCACAGCCCTTCGTTGCCCACAGGGAGAGTGACTTGCAGGGGGTTTAGGACCTATTAATCATCCACGTATCACTCCATTCACCGGCCCAGCGCCCCCAACAGGAGATTTGAACCACTGAGAAAACAAAAACACCTGTTTTTGTTTTTTTTTTTTCATCACGTCTAGTTATTTTTTGGTGTGTTTTTGACGTGTTTTGGGGACTCGGTTGGGTTTTGTTGGGTTCTCGTTGGTCATCATGGTGGAAAAGTGTAAATTGTGGGTTTTGGAGAACATCAGGTAGGTTTAGGGTGGTTTTGGGGTGGATCTATGGTTTTGGCGGATTTTCTTCGAGTTTTGGGGGTGATGCCGTTCTTGTTTGGGGTGTTTTTGACGTTTTTTGGGGTCTCTGTTGGGTTTTGTTGGGTTCTCGTTGGTCATCATGGTGGAAAAGGGTAAACTGTGGGTTTTGGAGAAGATCAGGTAGGTTTAGGGTGGTTTTGGGGTGGATCTATGGTTTTGGCGTATTTTCTTCCAGTTTTGGGGGTGATGCCGATATTTTTTGGGGTGCTTTTGACGTGTATTGGGGTCTCCGTTGGGTGTTGTTGTGTTCTTGTTTGTCATTATGTTAAATAGGAGTGGATTGTGGGTTTTGCAGAACATCAGGTAGGTTTAAGTTTTTTTTTTAAGGGTTAAATCATGGCATTTTGCTTTTTTTTTTTTTTTTAGAATCTGGGTTGATTTTGGTGTGTTTTTGACGTGTTTTGGGGTCTCTGTTGGGTTTCGTTGGGTTTTCCGTGGTCATCATGTTGGAAAAGGGTAAATTGCTGGTTTTGGAGAACATCAGGTAGGTTTAGGGGGAGTTTTCGCGTGGATTCATGGTATTTGGGGTTTTCTTCTTTTTGGAGAGTAAGCCTCTCCTTTCTTCGGGTGATTTTGAAGTGTTTTGGGGTTTCCGTTGCGTTTCGTTGAGTTCCTAATGCGTTTTATGGTGGTTGGGAGTGTGCTTTGGGATTAGGAGAACATCAGGTAGGTTTAGGGTGTCCTTGGGGTGGATCTATGGTATTTGGGGTTTTCTTCCAGTTTTGGGGGTGATGCCGTTCTTGTTTGGGGTGTTTTTGACGTTTTTTGGGGTCTCTGTTTTGTTTTGTTGGGTTCTCGTTGGTCATCGTGTTGGAAAATTGTAAATTGTGGGTTTTGGAGAACATCAGGTAGGTTTAGGGTGGTTTTGGGGTGGATCTATGGTATTTGGGGTTTTCTTCTATTTTTTGGCATGAAACTCTTCTTTTTTGGGGTGTTTTGGACGTGTTTTGGGGTCTCCGTTGGGTTTTGTTGTGTTCTTGTTTGTCATTATGTTAAATAGGTGTGGATTGTGGGTTTTGAGAACATCAGTTGGGTTTAGGGTGGTTTTGAGGTGTATCTATGGTTTTGGGAGATATTCTTTCAGTTTTGGGGGTTATCTCGTTTTATTTAGTTGTGTTTTTGACGTGTTCTTGGTTCTCTTTTGGGTTTTAGTTTGGATCTTGTTCGTCATCATGGTGAAAAAGTGTAAATTGTGGGTTTTGGAGAAGATCAGGTAGGTTTAGGGTGTCTTTGGGGTCAATCTATGGTATTTGGGGTTTTCTTCTATTTTTTGGCGTGATCCTGTTTATTTTTGTGGTGTTTTGGACGTGTTTTGGGGTCTCCGTTGGGTGTTGTTGTGTTCTTGTTGGTCATTATGTTAAATAGGAGTGGATTGTGGGTTTTGGAGAAGATCAGGTAGGTTTCGGGTGGTTTTGGGGTGGATCTATGGTTTTGGCGTATTTTCTTCCAGTTTTGGGGGTGATGCCGATATTTGTTGGGGTGTTTTGGACGTGTTTTGGGGTCTCCGTTGGGTTTTGTTGTGTTCTCGTTGGTCATCATGGTGGAAAAGGGTACATTGTGGGTTTTGGAGAAGATCAGGTAGGTTTCGGGTGGTTTTGGGGTGGATCTATGGTTTTGGCGTATTTTCTTCCAGTTTTGGGGGTGATGCCATTCTTGTTTGGGGTGTTTTTTAAGGTTTTTGGGGTCTCTGTTTTGTTTTGTTGGGTTCTCGTTGGTCATCATGGTGGAAAAGGGTAAATTGTGGGTTTTGGAGAACATCAGGTAGGTTTAGGGTGGTTTTGGGGTGGATCTATGGTATTCAGTTTTTTTTTTTTGTTTGGGGATGTGGGGGGGGGATGATCCTGGTCAAAAAAGACTTTCTGTTGTTTTTGACGTGTTTTGGGGTCTCCGTTGTGTTTCATTGGGTTTTCCATGCTCATCGTGTTGTTAAAGGGTAAATTGTGGGTTTTGGAGAACTTCAGGTAGGTTTAGGGGGAGTTTTCACGTGGATTCATGGTATTTGGGGTTTTCTTCTTTTTGGGGGAGTGATCCTCTCCTTTCTTCGGGTGATTTTGAAGTGTTTTGGGGTTTCCGTTGCGTTTTGTTGAGTTCCTAATGTGTTTTATGGTGGTTGGGAGTGTGCTTTGGGATTAGGAGAACATCAGGTAGGTTTAGGGTGTCTTTGGGGTGGATCTATGGTATTTGGGGTTTTCTTCTATTTTTTGGCGTGATCCTGTTCTTTTTTTTTGGGTGTATTTGACGTGTTTTGGGGTCTCTATTGGGTTTTGTTGTGTTCCTGTTGGTCTTTCTGTTAAATAGGTGTGGATTGTGGGTTTTGGAGAAGATCAGGAAGGTTTAGGGTGGTTTTGGGGTGGATCTATGGTTTTGGGGGATTTTCTTCCAGTTTTGGGGGTGATGCCATTCTTGTTTGGGGTGTTTTTTAAGGTTTTTGGGGTCTCTGTTGGGTTTTGTTGGGTTCTCGTTGGTCATCATGGTGGAAAAGGGTAAATTGTGGGTTTTGGAGAAGATCAGGTAGGTTTCGGGTGGTTTTGGGGTGGATCTATGGTTTTGGCGTATTTTCTTCCAGATTTGGGGGTGATGCCGATATTTTTTGGGGTGTTTTTGACGTGTTTTGGGGTCTCCATTGTGTTTCATTGGGTTTTCCATGGTCATCATGGCGGAAAAGGGTAAATTGTGGGTTTTGGAGAAGATCAGGTAGGTTTCGGGTGGTTTTGGGGTGGATCTATGGTTTTGGCGTATTTTCTTCCAGTTTTGGGGGTGATGCCATTCTTGTTTAGTTTTTTTTTTAAGGTTTCTGGGGTCTCTGTTGGGTTTTGTTGGGTTCTCGTTTGTCATCATGGTGGAAAAGTGTAAATTGTGGGTTTTGGAGAACATCAGGTAGGTTTAGGGTGGTTTTGGGGTGGATCTATTGTATTCAGTTTTTTTTTTTGTTTTTTTGGGGGGGGGGGGGATGATCCTGGACTTTTTGTGTTGTTTTTGAAGTGTTTTGGGGTCTCCGTTGTGTTTCATTGGGTTTTCCATGGTCATCGTGTTGTAAAAGGGTAAATTGTGGGTTTTGGAGAACTTCAGGTAGGTTTAGGGGGAGTTTTCACGTGGATTCATGGTATTTGGGGTTTTCTTCTTTTTGGGGGAGTGATCCTCTCCTTTCTTCGGGTGATTTTGAAGTGTTTTGGGGTTTCCGTTGCGTTTTGTTGAGTTCCTAATGTGTTTTATGGTGGTTGGGAGTGTGCTTTGGGATTAGGAGAACATCAGGTAGGTTTAGGGTGTCTTTGGGGTGGATCTATGGTATTTGGGGTTTTCTTCCATTTTTTGGCGTGATCCTGTTCTTTTTTGGGGTGTTTTTGACGTGTTTTGGGGTCTCCGTTGTGTTTCATTGGGTTTTCCATGGTCATCATGGTGGAAAAGTGTAAATTGTGGGTTTTGGAGAACATCAGGTAGGTGTAGGGTGGTTTTGGGGTGGATCTATGGTTTTGGCGTATTTTCTTCCAGTTTTGGGGGTGATGCCGATATTTTTTGGGGTGTTTTGGACGTGTTTTGGGGTCTCCGTTGGGTTTTGTTGTGTTCTCGTTGGTCATCATGGTGGAAAAGGGTACATTGTGGGTTTTGGAGAAGATCAGGTAGGTTTCGGGTGGTTTTGGGGTGGATCTATGGTTTTGGCGTATTTTCTTCCAGTTTTGGGGGTGATGCCGATATTTTTTGGGGTGTTTTTGACGTGTTTTGGGGTCTCCATTAGGTTTTGTTGGGTTCTTGTTGGTCATTATGTTAAATAGGTGTGGATTGTGGGTTTTGGAGAAGATCAGGTAGGTTTAGGGTGGTTTTGGGGTGGATCTATGGTTTTGGGGGATTTTCTTCCAGTTTTGGGGGTGATGCCATTCTTGTTTGGGGTGTTTTTTAAGGTTTTTGGGGTCTCTGTTTGGTTTTGTTGGGTTCTCGTTGGTCATCATGGTGGAAAACGGTAAATTGTGGGTTTTGGAGAAGATCAGGTAGGTTTCGGGTGGTTTTGGGGTGGATCTATGGTTTTGGCGTATTTTCTTCCAGTTTTGGGGGTGATGCCGATATTTGTTGGGGTGTTTTTGACGTGTTTTGGGGTCTCCATTAGGTTTTGTTGTGTTCTTGTTGGTCATTATGTTAAATAGGTGTGGATTGTGGGTTTTGGAGAAGATCAGGTAGGTTTAGGGTGGTTTTGGGGTGGATCTATGGTTTTGGGGGATTTTCTTCCAGTTTTGGGGGTGATGCCATTCTTGTTTGGGGTGTTTTTGACGTGTTTTGGGGTCTCCGTTGTGTTTCATTGGGTTTTCCATGGTCATCGTGTTGTAAAAGGGTAAATTGTGGGTTTTGGAGAACTTCAGGTAGGTTTAGGGGGAGTTTTCACGTGGATTCATGGTATTTGGGGTTTTCTTCTTTTTGGGGGAGTGATCCTCTCCTTTCTTCGGGTGATTTTGAAGTGTTTTGGGGTTTCCGTTGCGTTTCGTTGAGTTCCTAATGTGTTTTATGGTGGTTGGGAGTGTGCTTTGGGATTAGGAGAACATCAGGTAGGTTTAGGGTGTCTTTGGGGTGGATCTATGGTATTTGGGGTTTTCTTCCATTTTTTGGCGTGATCCTGTTCTTTTTTGGGGTGTTTTTGATGTGTTTTGGGGTCTCCGTTGTGTTTCATTGGGTTTTCCATGGTCATCATGGTGGAAAAGTGTAAATTGTGGGTTTTGGAGAAGATCAGGTAGGTTTAGGGTGGTTTTGGGGTGGATCTATGGTTTTGGGGGATTTTCTTCCAGTTTTGGGGGTGATGCCATTCTTGTTTGGGGTGTTTTTTAAGGTTTTTGGGGTCTCTGTTTGGTTTTGTTGGGTTCTCGTTGGTCATCATGGTGGAAAAGTGTAAATTGTGGGTTTTGGAGAACATCAGGTAGGTTTCGGGTGGTTTTGGGGTGGATCTATGGTTTTGGCGTATTTTCTTCCAGTTTTGGTGGTGATGCCATTCTTGTTTGGTTTTTTTTTTAAGGTTTCTGGGGTCTCTGTTGGGTTTTGTTGGGTTCTCGTTTGTCATCATGGTGGAAAAGTGTAAATTGTGGGTTTTGGAGAAGATCAGGTAGGTTTAGGGTGGTTTTGGGGTGGATCTATTGTATTCAGTTTTTTTTTTTGTTTTTTGGGGGGGGGGGGGGGGATGATCCTGGACTTTTTGTGTTGTTTTTGAAGTGTTTTGGGGTCTCCGTTGTGTTTCATTGGGTTTTCCATGGTCATCGTGTTGTAAAAGGGTAAATTGTGGGTTTTGGAGAACTTCAGGTAGGTTTAGGGGGAGTTTTCACGTGGATTCATGGTATTTGGGGTTTTCTTTCGTTTTGGGGTGATACTGTTCTTGTTTGGGGTGTTTTGGACGTGTTCTGGGGTCTCCGTTGGGTTTTGTTGTGTTCTTGTTGGTCATTATGTTAAATAGGAGTGGATTGTAGGTTTTGGAAAACATCAGGTAGGTTTAGGGTGGTTTTCGGATTGGATCTATGGTATTGGTGGATTTTCTTCAAGTTTTTGTGTGATCCCGTTCTTGTTTGGTGTGTTTTTGAGGTGTTTTGGGGTCTCCGTTGAGTTTCATTGGGTTTTCCATGGTCATCGTGTTGTAAAAGGGTAAATTGTGGGTTTTGGAGAACTTCAGGTAGGTTTAGGGGGACTTTTCGCGTGGATTCATGGTATTTGGGGTTTTCTTCTTTTTGGGGGAGTGATCCTCTCCTTTCTTCGGGTGATTTTGAAGTGTTTTGGGGTTTCCGTTGCGTTTCGTTGAGTTCCTAATGTGTTTTATGGTGGTTGGGAGTGTGCTTTGGGATTAGGAGAACATCAGGTAGGTTTAGGGTGTCTTTGGGGTGGATCTATGGTATTTGGGGTTTTCTTCTATTTTTTGGCGTGATCCTGTTCTTTTCTGGGTTGTTTTTGACGTGTTTTGGGGTCTCTGTTGGGTTTTGTTGGGTTCTCGTTGGTCATCATGGTGGAAAAGTGTAAATTGTGGGTTTTGGAGAAGATCAGGTAGGTTTCGGGTGGTTTTGGGGTGGATCTATGGTTTTGGCGTATTTTCTTCCAGTTTTGGGGGTGATGCCGATATTTGTTGGGGTGTTTTGGACGTGTTTTGGGGTCTCCGTTGGGTTTTGTTGTGTTCTCGTTGGTCATCATGGTGGAAAAGGGTACATTGTGGGTTTTGGAGAAGATCAGGTAGGTTTCGGGTGGTTTTGGGGTGGATCTATGGTTTTGGCGTATTTTCTTCCAGTTTTGGGGGTGATGCCATTCTTGTTTGGGGTGTTTTTTAAGGTTTTTGGGGTCTCTGTTTTGTTTTGTTGGGTTCTCGTTGGTCATCATGGTGGAAAAGGGTAAATTGTGGGTTTTGGAGAACATCAGGTAGGTTTAGGGTGGTTTTGGGGTGGATCTATGGTATTCAGTTTTTTTTTTTTTGTTTGGGGATGTGGGGGGGGGATGATCCTGGTCAAAAAAGACTTTCTGTTGTTTTTGACGTGTTTTGGGGTCTCCGTTGTGTTTCATTGGGTTTTCCATGCTCATCGTGTTGTAAAAGGGTAAATTGTGGGTTTTGGAGAACTTCAGGTAGGTTTAGGGGGAGTTTTCACGTGGATTCATGGTATTTGGGGTTTTCTTCTTTTTGGGGGAGTGATCCTCTCCTTTCTTCGGGTGATTTTGAAGTGTTTTGGGGTTTCCGTTGCGTTTCGTTGAGTTCCTAATGTGTTTTATGGTGGTTGGGAGTGTGCTTTGGGATTAGGAGAACATCAGGTAGGTTTAGGGTGTCTTTGGGGTGGATCTATGGTATTTGGGGTTTTCTTCCATTTTTTGGCGTGATCCTGTTCTTTTTTGGGGTGTTTTTGATGTGTTTTGGGGTCTCCGTTGTGTTTCATTGGGTTTTCCATGGTCATCATGGTGGAAAAGTGTAAATTGTGGGTTTTGGAGAAGATCAGGTAGGTTTAGGGTGGTTTTGGGGTGGATCTATGGTTTTGGGGGATTTTCTTCCAGTTTTGGGGGTGATGCCATTCTTGTTTGGGGTGTTTTTTAAGGTTTTTGGGGTCTCTGTTTGGTTTTGTTGGGTTCTCGTTGGTCATCATGGTGGAAAAGTGTAAATTGTGGGTTTTGGAGAACATCAGGTAGGTTTCGGGTGGTTTTGGGGTGGATCTATGGTTTTGGCGTATTTTCTTCCAGTTTTGGTGGTGATGCCATTCTTGTTTGGTTTTTTTTTTAAGGTTTCTGGGGTCTCTGTTGGGTTTTGTTGGGTTCTCGTTTGTCATCATGGTGGAAAAGTGTAAATTGTGGGTTTTGGAGAAGATCAGGTAGGTTTAGGGTGGTTTTGGGGTGGATCTATTGTATTCAGTTTTTTTTTTTGTTTTTTGGGGGGGGGGGGGGGGATGATCCTGGACTTTTTGTGTTGTTTTTGAAGTGTTTTGGGGTCTCCGTTGTGTTTCATTGGGTTTTCCATGGTCATCGTGTTGTAAAAGGGTAAATTGTGGGTTTTGGAGAACTTCAGGTAGGTTTAGGGGGAGTTTTCACGTGGATTCATGGTATTTGGGGTTTTCTTTCGTTTTGGGGTGATACTGTTCTTGTTTGGGGTGTTTTGGACGTGTTCTGGGGTCTCCGTTGGGTTTTGTTGTGTTCTTGTTGGTCATTATGTTAAATAGGAGTGGATTGTAGGTTTTGGAAAACATCAGGTAGGTTTAGGGTGGTTTTCGGATTGGATCTATGGTATTGGTGGATTTTCTTCAAGTTTTTGTGTGATCCCGTTCTTGTTTGGTGTGTTTTTGAGGTGTTTTGGGGTCTCCGTTGAGTTTCATTGGTTTTCCATGGTCATCGTGTTGTAAAAGGGTAAATTGTGGGTTTTGGAGAACTTCAGGTAGGTTTAGGGGGACTTTTCGCGTGGATTCATGGTATTTGGGGTTTTCTTCTTTTTGGGGGAGTGATCCTCTCCCTTTCTTCGGGTGATTTTGAAGTGTTTTGGGGTTTCCGTTGCGTTTCGTTGAGTTCCTAATGTGTTTTATGGTGGTTGGGAGTGTGCTTTGGGATTAGGAGAACATCAGGTAGGTTTAGGGTGTCTTTGGGGTGGATCTATGGTATTTGGGGTTTTCTTCTATTTTTTGGCGTGATCCTGTTCTTTTCTGGGTTGTTTTTGACGTGTTTTGGGGTCTCTGTTGGGTTTTGTTGGGTTCTCGTTGGTCATCATGGTGGAAAAGTGTAAATTGTGGGTTTTGGAGAAGATCAGGTAGGTTTCGGGTGGTTTTGGGGTGGATCTATGGTTTTGGCGTATTTTCTTCCAGTTTTGGGGGGTGATGCCGATATTTGTTGGGGTGTTTTGGACGTGTTTTGGGGTCTCCGTTGGGTTTTGTTGTGTTCTCGTTGGTCATCATGGTGGAAAAGGGTACATTGTGGGTTTTGGAGAAGATCAGGTAGGTTTCGGGTGGTTTTGGGGTGGATCTATGGTTTTGGCGTATTTTCTTCCAGTTTTGGGGGTGATGCCATTCTTGTTTGGGGTGTTTTTTAAGGTTTTTGGGGTCTCTGTTTTGTTTTGTTGGGTTCTCGTTGGTCATCATGGTGGAAAAGGGTAAATTGTGGGTTTTGGAGAACATCAGGTAGGTTTAGGGTGGTTTTGGGGTGGATCTATGGTATTCAGTTTTTTTTTTTTGTTTGGGGATGTGGGGGGGGGATGATCCTGGTCAAAAAAGACTTTCTGTTGTTTTTGACGTGTTTTGGGGTCTCCGTTGTGTTTCATTGGGTTTTCCATGCTCATCGTGTTGTAAAAGGGTAAATTGTGGGTTTTGGAGAACTTCAGGTAGGTTTAGGGGGAGTTTTTCACGTGGATTCATGGTATTTGGGGTTTTCTTCTTTTTGGGGGAGTGATCCTCTCCTTTCTTCGGGTGATTTTGAAGTGTTTTGGGGTTTCCGTTGCGTTTTGTTGAGTTCCTAATGTGTTTTATGGTGGTTGGGAGTGTGCTTTGGGATTAGGAGAACATCAGGTAGGTTTAGGGTGTCTTTGGGTGGATCTATGGTATTTGGGGTTTTCTTCTATTTTTTGGCGTGATCCTGTTCTTTTTTTTTGGGTGTATTTGACGTGTTTTGGGGTCTCCATTGGGTTTTGTTGTGTTCCTGTTGGTCTTTCTGTTAAATAGGTGTGGATTGTGGGTTTTGGAGAAGATCAGGTAGGTTTAGGGTGGTTTTGGGGTGGATCTATGGTTTTGGGGGATTTTTCTTCCAGTTTTGGGGGTGATGCCATTCTTGTTTGGGGTGTTTTTAAGGTTTTTGGGGTCTCTGTTTGGTTTTGTTGGGTTCTCGTTGGTCATCATGGTGGAAAAGGGTAAATTGTGGGTTTTGGAGAAGATCAGGTAGGTTTCGGGTGGTTTTGGGGTGGATCTATGGTTTTGGCGTATTTTCTTCCAGATTTGGGGGTGATGCCGATATTTTTTGGGGTGTTTTTGACGTGTTTTGGGGTCTCCATTGTGTTTCATTGGGTTTTCCATGGTCATCATGGCGGAAAAGGGTAAATTGTGGGTTTTGGAGAAGATCAGGTAGTTTTAGGGTGGTTTTGGGGTGGATCTATGGTTTTGGGGGATTTTCTTCCAGTTTTGGGGGTGATGCCATTCTTGTTTGGGGTGTTTTTTAAGGTTTTTGGGGTCTCTGTTGGGTTTTGTTGAGTTCTCGTTGGTCATCATGGTGGAAAAGGGTAAATTGTGGGTTTTGGAGAACATCAGGTAGGTTTCGGGTGGTTTTGGGGTGGATCTATGGTTTTGGCGTATTTTCTTCCAGTTTTGGGGGTGATGCCATTCTTGTTTGGTTTTTTTTTTAAGGTTTCTGGGGTCTCTGTTGGGTTTTGTTGGGTTCTCGTTTGTCATCATGGTGGAAAAGTGTAAATTGTGGGTTTTGGAGAACATCAGGTAGGTTTAGGGTGGTTTTTGGGGTGGATCTATTGTATTCAGTTTTTTTTTTTGTTTTTTTTGGGGGGGGGGGGGATGATCCTGGACTTTTTGTGTTGTTTTTGAAGTGTTTTGGGGTCTCCGTTGTGTTTCATTGGGTTTTCCATGGTCATCGTGTTGTAAAAGGGTAAATTGTGGGTTTTGGAGAACTTCAGGTAGGTTTAGGGGGAGTTTTCACGTGGATTCATGGTATTTGGGGTTTTCTTCTTTTTGGGGGAGTGATCCTCTCCTTTCTTCGGGTGATTTTGAAGTGTTTTGGGGTTTCCGTTGCGTTTTGTTGAGTTCCTAATGTGTTTTATGGTGGTTGGGAGTGTGCTTTGGGATTAGGAGAACATCAGGTAGGTTTAGGGTGTCTTTGGGGTGGATCTATGGTATTTGGGGTTTTCTTCCATTTTTTGGCGTGATCCTGTTCTTTTTTGGGGTGTTTTTGACGTGTTTTGGGGTCTCCGTTGTGTTTCATTGGGTTTTCCATGGTCATCATGGTGGAAAAGTGTAAATGTGGGTTTTGGAGAACATCAGGTAGGTGTAGGGTGGTTTTGGGGTGGATCTATGGTTTTGGCGTATTTTCTTCCAGTTTTGGGGGTGATGCCGATATTTTTTGGGGTGTTTTGGACGTGTTTTGGGGTCTCCGTTGGGTTTTGTTGTGTTCTCGTTGGTCATCATGGTGGAAAAGGGTACATTGTGGGTTTTGGAGAAGATCAGGTAGGTTTCGGGTGGTTTTGGGGTGGATCTATGGTTTTGGCGTATTTTCTTCCAGTTTTGGGGGTGATGCCGATATTTTTTGGGGTGTTTTTGACGTGTTTTGGGGTCTCCATTAGGTTTTGTTGTGTTCTTGTTGGTCATTATGTTAAATAGGTGTGGATTGTGGGTTTTGGAGAAGATCAGGTAGGTTTAGGGTGGTTTTGGGGTGGATCTATGGTTTTGGGGGATTTTCTTCCAGTTTTGGGGGTGATGCCATTCTTGTTTGGGGTGTTTTTTAAGGTTTTTGGGGTCTCTGTTTGGTTTTGTTGGGTTCTCGTTGGTCATCATGGTGGAAAACGGTAAATTGTGGGTTTTGGAGAAGATCAGTTAGGTTTCGGGTGGTTGTTGGGGTGGATCTATGGTTTTGGCGTATTTTCTTCCAATTTTGGGGGTGATGCCGATATTTGTTGGGGTGTTTTTGACGTGTTTTGGGGTCTCCATTAGGTTTTGTTGTGTTCTTGTTGGTCATTATGTTAAATAGGTGTGGATTGTGGGTTTTGGAGAAGATCAGGTAGGTTTAGGGTGGTTTTGGGGTGGATCTATGGTTTTGGGGGATTTTCTTCCAGTTTTGGGGGTGATGCCATTCTTGTTTGGGGTGTTTTTGACGTGTTTTGGGGTCTCCGTTGTGTTTCATTGGGTTTTCCATGGTCATCGTGTTGTAAAAGGGTAAATTGTGGGTTTTGGAGAACTTCAGGTAGGTTTAGGGGAGTTTTCACGTGGATTCATGGTATTTGGGGTTTTCTTCTTTTTGGGGGAGTGATCCTCTCCTTTCTTCGGGTGATTTTGAAGTGTTTTGGGGTTTCCGTTGCGTTTCGTTGAGTTCCTAATGTGTTTTATGGTGGTTGGGAGTGTGCTTTGGGATTAGGAGAACATCAGGTAGGTTTAGGGTGTCTTTGGGGTGGATCTATGGTATTTGGGGTTTTCTTCCATTTTTTGGCGTGATCCTGTTCTTTTTTGGGGTGTTTTTGATGTGTTTTGGGGTCTCCGTTGTGTTTCATTGGGTTTTCCATGGTCATCATGGTGGAAAAGTGTAAATTGTGGGTTTTGGAGAACATCAGGTAGGTTTAGGGTGGTTTTGGGGTGGATCTATGGTTTTGGGGGATTTTCTTCCAGTTTTGGGGGTGATGCCATTCTTGTTTGGGGTGTTTTTTAAGGTTTTTGGGGTCTCTGTTTGGTTTTGTTGTGTTCTCGTTGGTCATCATGGTGGAAAAGGGTAAATTGTGGGTTTTGGAGAACATCAGGTAGGTTTCGGGTGGTTTTGGGGTGGATCTATGGTTTTGGCGTATTTTCTTCCAGATTTGGGGGTGATGCCGATATTTTTTGGGGTGTTTTTGACGTGTTTTTGGGGTCTCCATTGTGTTTCATTGGGTTTTCCATGGTCATCATGGCGGAAAAGGGTAAATTGTGGGTTTTGGAGAAGATCAGGTAGTTTTAGGGTGGTTTTGGGGTGGATCTATGGTTTTGGGGATTTTCTTCCAGTTTTGGGTGTGATGCCATTCTTGTTTGGGGTGTTTTTAAGGTTTTTGGGTCTCTGTTGGGTTTTGTTGGGTTCTCGTTGGTCATCATGGTGGAAAAGTGTAAATTGTGGGTTTTGGAGAAGATCAGGTAGGTTTCGGGTGGTTTTGGGGTGGATCTATGGTTTTGGCGTATTTTCTTCCAGTTTTGGTGGTGATGCCATTCTTGTTTGGTTTTTTTTTAAGGTTTCTGGGGTCTCTGTTGGGTTTTGTTGGGTTCTCGTTTGTCATCATGGTGGAAAAGTGTAAATTGTGGGTTTTGGAGAAGATCAGGTAGGTTTAGGGTGGTTTTGGGGTGGATCTATTGTATTCAGTTTTTTTTTTGTTTTTTGGGGGGGGGGGGGGGGATGATCCTGGACTTTTTGTGTTGTTTTTGAAGTGTTTTGGGGTCTCCGTTGTGTTTCATTGGGTTTTCCATGGTCATCGTGTTGTAAAAGGGTAAATTGTGGGTTTTGGAGAACTTCAGGTAGGTTTAGGGGGAGTTTTCACGTGGATTCATGGTATTTGGGGTTTTCTTTCGTTTTGGGGTGATACTGTTCTTGTTTGGGGTGTTTTGGACGTGTTCTGGGGTCTCCGTTGGGTTTTGTTGTGTTCTTGTTGGTCATTATGTTAAATAGGAGTGGATTGTAGGTTTTGGAAAACATCAGGTAGGTTTAGGGTGGTTTTCGGATTGGATCTATGGTATTGGTGGATTTTCTTCAAGTTTTTGTGTGATCCCGTTCTTGTTTGGTGTGTTTTTGAGGTGTTTTGGGGTCTCCGTTGAGTTTCATTGGGTTTTCCATGGTCATCGTGTTGTAAAAGGGTAAATTGTGGGTTTTGGAGAACTTCAGGTAGGTTTAGGGGGACTTTTCGCGTGGATTCATGGTATTTGGGGTTTTCTTCTATTTTGGAGAGTGATCCTCTCCTTTCTTCGGGTGATTTTGAAGTGTTTTGGGTTTCCGTTGCGTTTCGTTGAGTTCCTAATGCGTTTTATGTTGGTTGGGAGTGTGCTTTGGAATTAGGAGAACATCAGGTAGGTTT
>NW_028136899.1:0-69125 GCF_965140915.1 Aythya marila | reverse complement strand
GGTTAAATCACGTATTTTCTTCTGATCCGGTTTGCTTTTGGGGTGTTTTTGAGGTGTTTTGGGGTTTCTGTTGCGTTTTGTTGAGTTCCTAATGGGTTTTATGGTGGTTGGGAGTGGACATTTGGATTTGGAGAACATCAGGTACGTTTAGAGTGGTTTTGAGATTGGATCCGTGCTTCTTGGGGTTTTCTTTGGTTTGGGGGTGATCCTGTTCTTTTTTGGGGTGTTTTTGACGTGTTTTGGGGTTTCCGTTGGGTTTCGTTGGGTTTTCCGTGGTCATCATGGTGGAAAAGTGTAAATTGTGGGTTTTGGAGAACATCAGGTAGGCTTAGGGGGACTTTTGGGGTGGATCTATGGTATTTGGGGTTTTTCTTCTGTTTTTTGGGGAGATCCTGTTCTTTTTTTTTTTTTTTTTTTTTTTTTTTTTTGGCCTTTTTTTTTGTCTCCATTTGGTTTCGTTGGGTTTTCCATGGTCATCATGGTGGAAAAGGGTAAATTTGTGGGTTTTGGAGAACATCAGGTAGGTTTAGGCTGGTTTTGGGATTGGATCTGTGCTTTTTGGGGATTTTCTTCCAGTTTATGGGTGATCCCTTTCTTTTTTGGGGTGTTTTTGACGTGTTTTGGTGTCTCATTTTGGGTTTTCGTTTGGTTCATGTTGGTCATCATGGTGAAAATTGTAAATTTTTGGGGGGGGAATTTTCTTCCAGTTTTGGGGGTGATCCCGTTCTTTTTTGGGGTGTTTTTGACATGTTTTGGGGTCTGTGTTGGGTTTTGTTGGGTTCTTGTTTTTCATCATGTTGGAAAAGTTTAACTTGCGTGTTTTGGAGAACATCAGGTAGGTTTAGTGTCGTTTTGGGGTGGATCTATGTTTTTTGGGGATTTTCTTCCAGTTTTGGGGGTGATTCCGTTCTTGTTTGGGGTGTTTTTGACTTGTTTTGGGGTCTCCGTTGGGTTTTAGTTGGATTCTCGTTGGTCGTTAAGGTAAATGGGAGTGGATTGTGGGTTTTGAAGAAGATCAGGTGAGTTTAGGGTGGTTTTGCGGGGAAATTCATAGTTTTTGGTGTTTTTTCTTCTGATTCAGTTATTTTTTGGGGTGTTTTTGACGTGTTTTGGGGTTTCCGTTGGTTTTTGTTGGGTTCTTGTTGTTCATCATGGTGAAAACGTGTAAATTGTGGGTATTGGAGAACATCAGGTAGGTTTAGGGGACTTTTGGGGTGGATCAACGGCTTTTAGGGTTTTCTTTCGGTTTTGGGGGTGATCCCGCTTTTTTCTGTGGTGTTTTTGACGTGTTTTGGGGTTTCCGT
This sequence comes from Aythya marila, assembly GCF_965140915.1. NCBI lineage: Eukaryota > Metazoa > Chordata > Aves > Anseriformes > Anatidae > Aythya > Aythya marila. The sequence goes on along the minus strand of NW_028136899.1, from coordinate 67,821 downwards.
TGCGTTTTGTTGATTTCCTAATGTGTTTTAAGTTTGTTGGGAGTGGACTTTGGGATTTGGAGAACATCAGGTAGGTTTAGTGTGTTTTTGGGGTGGATCTATGTTTTTTGGGGGGTTTTCTTTCTTTTTTAGGGGTTATCCTGTTCTTGTTTGGGGTGTTTTTGACTTGTTTTGGGGTCTCCGTTGGGTTTTAGTTGGATTCTCGTTGGTCCTTAAGGGAAATGGGAGTGGATTGTGGGTTTTGAAGAAGATCAGGTGAGTTTAGGGTGGTTTTGCGGGGAAATTCATAGTGTTTGGTGTTTTTTCTTCTGATCCAGTTCTTTTTTGGGGTGTTTTTGACGTGTTTTGGGGTTTCCGTTGGGTTTCGTTGGGTTTTCCATGGTCATCATGGTGGAAAAGTGTAAATTGTGGGTTTTGGAGAACATCAGGTAGGTTTATGAGGACTTTTGGGGCAGATTCATGGTTTTTAGGGTTTTCTTCTGTTTTTTCTAGTGATCCAGTCGTTTTTCTGTGGTGTTTTTGACGTGTTTTGTGGTCTCCGTTGGGTTTCGTTGGGTTTTCCGTGGTCATCATGGTGGAAAAGTGTAAATTGTGGGTTTTGGAGAACATCAGGTAGATTTAGGGTGTTTTTGGGGTGGATCTATGGTTTTGGGGGATTTTGTTCCAGTTTTGGGGTGATCCCGTTCTTTTTTGGGGTGTTTCAGACTTGTTTTGGGTTCTTCGTTGGGTTTCGTTGGGTTTTCCGTTGTCATCATGGTGGAAAAGTGTAAATTGTGGGTTTTGGAGAACATCAGGTAGGTTTAGGGGGACTTTTGGGGTGGATTCATGATATATGGGGTTTTCTTCTGTTTTTTTTTTTTTTTTTTTGGGGAGGGGTGATCCAATTCATTTTGGGGGTGTTTTTGACGTGTTTTGGGGTCTCCATTGGGTTTCGTTGCGTTTTCCATGGTCATCATGGTGGAAAAGGGTAAATTGTTGGTTTTGGAGAACATCAGGTAGGTTTAGGTTGGTTTTGGGATTGGATCTATGGTTTTGGGGGATTTTCTTTCGTTTTTGGGGGTGATCCCATTCTTTTCTGGGGTGTTTTTGACGTGTTTTGGGTTCTCCGTTGGGTTTCGTTGGGTTTTCCGTGGTCATGGTGGTGGAAAATTGTAAATTGTGGGTTTTGGAGAACTTCAGGTAGGTTTAGGGGAATTTTGGGGTGGATTCATGGTATTTGGTCTTTTCTTCTGTTTTTTTTTGGGTGATCCTGTTGTTTTTTGGGGTGTTTATGACGTGTTTTGGGGTCTCCGTTGGGTTTTAGTTGGGTTCTTGTTGGTCATCATGGTGAAAAAGGGTAAATTGTGGGTTTTGGAGAACATCAGGTAGGTTTACGGGGACTTTTGGGGCAGAGTCATGTTTTTTGGTGTTTTCTTCTGTTTCTTGGGGTGGTCCCGTTCTTTTTTGGGAAATTTTTGAGGTGTTTGGGGGTCTCCGTTGGGTTTTGTTGTGTACTCGTTGGTCATCGTGGTGGAAAATGGTAAATTGTGGGTTTTGGAGAACATCAGGTAGGTTTAGGGTGGTTTTGGGATTGGATCCGTGCTTTTTGGGGATTTTCTTCCAGTTTATGGGTGATCCCTTTATTTTTGGGGTGTTTTTGACGTGTTTTGGTGTCTCGTTTTGGGTTTTCGTTTGGTTCATGTTGGTCGTCCTGGTGAAAAATTGTAAATTGTGGGTTTTGGAGAACATCAGGTAGGTTTAGGGGGACTTTTGGTGTGGATCTATGGCTTTTGGGGTTTTCTTTCGTTTTTAGGGTTTATCCAGTTTTTGTTTTGGGTGTTTTTGACTTCTTTTGGGGTCTCCGTTGGCTTTCGTTGGGTTTTCCATGGTCATCATGTTGGAAAATTGTAAATTGTGGGTTTTGGAGAACTTCAGGTTGGTTTAGGGGGATTTTTGGTGTGGATCTATGGCTTTTGGGGTTTTCTTTCGTTGTTGGGGTTGAACCAGTTCTTTTTTGGGATGTTTTTGACGTTTTTGGGGTCTCCGTTGGGTTTTGTTGGGTTCTCGTTGGTCGTTAAGCTAAATGGGAGTGGATTGTGGGTTTTGAAGAAGATCAGGTGAGTTTAGGGTGATCTGGGAGGGAAATGCATAGTTTTGTTTTTTTTTTCTTCTGATCCAGTTCTTTTTTGGGGTGTTTTTGACGTGTTTTGGGGTTTCCGTTGCGTTTTGTTGAGTTCCTAATGGGTTTTATGGTGGGTGGGAGTGGATTTTGGGATTTGGAGAAGATCAGGTAGGTTTAAGGGTTTTCTTGGGGTTAAATCACGTATTTTCTTCTGATCCGGTTTGCTTTTGGGGTGTTTTTGAGGTGTTTTGGGGTTTCTGTTGCGTTTTGTTGAGTTCCTAATGGGTTTTATGGTGGTTGGGAGTGGACATTTGGATTTGGAGAACATCAGGTACGTTTAGAGTGGTTTTGAGATTGGATCCGTGCTTCTTGGGGTTTTCTTTGGTTTTGGGGGTGATCCTGTTCTTTTTTGGGGTGTTTTTGACGTGTTTTGGGGTTTCCGTTGGGTTTCGTTGGGTTTTCCGTGGTCATCATGGTGGAAAAGTGTAAATTGTGGGTTTTGGAGAACATCAGGTAGGCTTAGGGGGACTTTTGGGGTGGATCTATGGTATTTGGGGTTTTTCTTCTGTTTTTTGGGGAGATCCTGTTCTTTTTTTTTTTTTTTTTTTTTTTTTTGGCCTTTTTTTTTGTCTCCATTGGGTTTCGTTGGGTTTTCCATGGTCATCATGGTGGAAAAGGGTAAATTTGTGGGTTTTGGAGAACATCAGGTAGGTTTAGGCTGGTTTTGGGATTGGATCTGTGCTTTTTGGGGATTTTCTTCCAGTTTATGGGTGATCCCTTTCTTTTTTGGGGTGTTTTTGACGTGTTTTGGTGTCTCATTTTGGGTTTTCGTTTGGTTCATGTTGGTCATCATGGTGAAAATTGTAAATTTTTGGGGGGGGAATTTTCTTCCAGTTTTGGGGGTGATCCCGTTCTTTTTTGGGGTGTTTTTGACATGTTTTGGGGTCTGTGTTGGGTTTTGTTGGGTTCTTGTTTTTCATCATGTTGGAAAAGTTTAACTTGCGTGTTTTGGAGAACATCAGGTAGGTTTAGTGTCGTTTTGGGGTGGATCTATGTTTTTTGGGGATTTTCTTCCAGTTTTGGGGGTGATTCCGTTCTTGTTTGGGGTGTTTTTGACTTGTTTTGGGGTCTCCGTTGGGTTTTAGTTGGATTCTCGTTGGTCGTTAAGGTAAATGGGAGTGGATTGTGGGTTTTGAAGAAGATCAGGTGAGTTTAGGGTGGTTTTGCGGGGAAATTCATAGTTTTTGGTGTTTTTTCTTCTGATTCAGTTATTTTTTGGGGTGTTTTTGACGTGTTTTGGGGTTTCCGTTGGTTTTTGTTGGGTTCTTGTTGTTCATCATGGTGAAAACGTGTAAATTGTGGGTATTGGAGAACATCAGGTAGGTTTAGGGGGACTTTTGGGGTGGATCAACGGCTTTTAGGGTTTTCTTTCGGTTTTGGGGGTGATCCCGCTTTTTTCTGTGGTGTTTTTGACGTGTTTTGGGGTTTCCGTTGCGTTTTGTTGATTTCCTAATGTGTTTTAAGTTTGTTGGGAGTGGACTTTGGGATTTGGAGAACATCAGGTAGGTTTAGTGTGTTTTTGGGGTGGATCTATGTTTTTTGGGGGGTTTTCTTTCTTTTTTAGGGGTTATCCTGTTCTTGTTTGGGGTGTTTTTGACTTGTTTTGGGGTCTCCGTTGGGTTTTAGTTGGATTCTCGTTGGTCCTTAAGGGAAATGGGAGTGGATTGTGGGTTTTGAAGAAGATCAGGTGAGTTTAGGGTGGTTTTGCGGGGAAATTCATAGTGTTTGGTGTTTTTTCTTCTGATCCAGTTCTTTTTTGGGGTGTTTTTGACGTGTTTTGTGGTCTCCGTTGGGTTTCGTTGGGTTTTCCGTGGTCATCATGGTGGAAAAGTGTAAATTGTGGGTTTTGGAGAACATCAGGTAGATTTAGGGTGTTTTTGGGGTGGATCTATGGTTTTGGGGGATTTTGTTCCAGTTTTGGGGTGATCCCGTTCTTTTTTGGGGTGTTTCAGACTTGTTTTGGGTTCTTCGTTGGGTTTCGTTGGGTTTTCCGTTGTCATCATGGTGGAAAAGTGTAAATTGTGGGTTTTGGAGAACATCAGGTAGGTTTAGGGGGACTTTTGGGGTGGATTCATGAAATATGGGGTTTTCTTCTGGTTTTTTTTTTTTTTTTTGGGGAGGGGTGATCCAATTCATTTTGGGGGTGTTTTTGACGTGTTTTGGGGTCTCCATTGGGTTTCGTTGCGTTTTCCATGGTCATCATGGTGGAAAAGGGTAAATTGTTGGTTTTGGAGAACATCAGGTAGGTTTAGGTTGGTTTTGGGATTGGATCTATGGTTTTGGGGGATTTTCTTTCGTTTTTGGGGGTGATCCCATTCTTTTCTGGGGTGTTTTTGACGTGTTTTGGGTTCTCCGTTGGGTTTCGTTGGGTTTTCCGTGGTCATGGTGGTGGAAAATTGTAAATTGTGGGTTTTGGAGAACTTCAGGTAGGTTTAGGGGAATTTTGGGGTGGATTCATGGTATTTGGTCTTTTCTTCTGTTTTTTTTTGGGTGATCCTGTTGTTTTTTGGGGTGTTTATGACGTGTTTTGGGGTCTCCGTTGGGTTTTAGTTGGGTTCTTGTTGGTCATCATGGTGAAAAAGGGTAAATTGTGGGTTTTGGAGAACATCAGGTAGGTTTACGGGGACTTTTGGGGCAGAGTCATGTTTTTTGGTGTTTTCTTCTGTTTCTTGGGGTGGTCCCGTTCTTTTTTGGGAAATTTTTGAGGTGTTTGGGGGTCTCCGTTGGGTTTTGTTGTGTACTCGTTGGTCATCGTGGTGGAAAATGGTAAATTGTGGGTTTTGGAGAACATCAGGTAGGTTTAGGGTGGTTTTGGGATTGGATCCGTGCTTTTTGGGGATTTTCTTCCAGTTTATGGGTGATCCCTTTATTTTTGGGGTGTTTTTGACGTGTTTTGGTGTCTCGTTTTGGGTTTTCGTTTGGTTCATGTTGGTCGTCCTGGTGAAAAATTGTAAATTGTGGGTTTTGGAGAACATCAGGTAGGTTTAGGGGGACTTTTGGTGTGGATCTATGGCTTTTGGGGTTTTCTTTCGTTTTTAGGGTTTATCCAGTTTTTGTTTTGGGTGTTTTTGACTTCTTTTGGGGTCTCCGTTGGCTTTCGTTGGGTTTTCCATGGTCATCATGTTGGAAAATTGTAAATTGTGGGTTTTGGAGAACTTCAGGTTGGTTTAGGGGGATTTTTGGTGTGGATCTATGGCTTTTGGGGTTTTCTTTCGTTGTTGGGGTTGAACCAGTTCTTTTTTGGGATGTTTTTGACGTTTTTGGGGTCTCCGTTGGGTTTTGTTGGGTTCTCGTTGGTCGTTAAGCTAAATGGGAGTGGATTGTGGGTTTTGAAGAAGATCAGGTGAGTTTAGGGTGATCTGGGAGGGAAATGCATAGTTTTGTTTTTTTTTTCTTCTGATCCAGTTCTTTTTTGGGGTGTTTTTGACGTGTTTTGGGGTTTCCGTTGCGTTTTGTTGAGTTCCTAATGGGTTTTATGGTGGGTGGGAGTGGATTTTGGGATTTGGAGAAGATCAGGTAGGTTTAAGGGTTTTCTTGGGGTTAAATCACGTATTTTCTTCTGATCCGGTTTGCTTTTGGGGTGTTTTTGAGGTGTTTTGGGGTTTCTGTTGCGTTTTGTTGAGTTCCTAATGGGTTTTATGGTGGTTGGGAGTGGACATTTGGATTTGGAGAACATCAGGTACGTTTAGAGTGGTTTTGAGATTGGATCCGTGCTTCTTGGGGTTTTCTTTGGTTTTGGGGGTGATCCTGTTCTTTTTTGGGGTGTTTTTGACGTGTTTTGGGGTTTCCGTTGGGTTTCGTTGGGTTTTCCGTGGTCATCATGGTGGAAAAGTGTAAATTGTGGGTTTTGGAGAACATCAGGTAGGCTTAGGGGGACTTTTGGGGTGGATCTATGGTATTTGGGGTTTTTCTTCTGTTTTTTGGGGAGATCCTGTTCTTTTTTTTTTTTTTTTTTTTTTTTTTTTTGGCCTTTTTTTTTGTCTCCATTGGGTTTCGTTGGGTTTTCCATGGTCATCATGGTGGAAAAGGGTAAATTTGTGGGTTTTGGAGAACATCAGGTAGGTTTAGGCTGGTTTTGGGATTGGATCTGTGCTTTTTGGGGATTTTCTTCCAGTTTATGGGTGATCCCTTTCTTTTTTGGGGTGTTTTTGACGTGTTTTGGTGTCTCATTTTAGGTTTTCGTTTGGTTCATGTTGGTCATCATGGTGAAAATTGTAAATTTTTGGGGGGGGAATTTTCTTCCAGTTTTGGGGGTGATCCCGTTCTTTTTTGGGGTGTTTTTGACATGTTTTGGGGTCTGTGTTGGGTTTTGTTGGGTTCTTGTTTTTCATCATGTTGGAAAAGTTTAACTTGCGTGTTTTGGAGAACATCAGGTAGGTTTAGTGTCGTTTTGGGGTGGATCTATGTTTTTTGGGGATTTTCTTCCAGTTTTGGGGGTGATTCCGTTCTTGTTTGGGGTGTTTTTGACTTGTTTTGGGGTCTCCGTTGGGTTTTAGTTGGATTCTCGTTGGTCGTTAAGGTAAATGGGAGTGGATTGTGGGTTTTGAAGAAGATCAGGTGAGTTTAGGGTGGTTTTGCGGGGAAATTCATAGTTTTTGGTGTTTTTTCTTCTGATTCAGTTATTTTTTGGGGTGTTTTTGACGTGTTTTGGGGTTTCCGTTGGTTTTTGTTGGGTTCTTGTTGTTCATCATGGTGAAAACGTGTAAATTGTGGGTATTGGAGAACATCAGGTAGGTTTAGGGGGACTTTTGGGGTGGATCAACGGCTTTTAGGGTTTTCTTTCGGTTTTGGGGGTGATCCCGCTTTTTTCTGTGGTGTTTTTGACGTGTTTTGGGGTTTCCGTTGCGTTTTGTTGATTTCCTAATGTGTTTTAAGTTTGTTGGGAGTGGACTTTGGGATTTGGAGAACATCAGGTAGGTTTAGTGTGTTTTTGGGGTGGATCTATGTTTTTTGGGGGGTTTTCTTTCTTTTTTAGGGGTTATCCTGTTCTTGTTTGGGGTGTTTTTGACTTGTTTTGGGGTCTCCGTTGGGTTTTAGTTGGATTCTCGTTGGTCCTTAAGGGAAATGGGAGTGGATTGTGGGTTTTGAAGAAGATCAGGTGAGTTTAGGGTGGTTTTGCGGGGAAATTCATAGTGTTTGGTGTTTTTTCTTCTGATCCAGTTCTTTTTTGGGGTGTTTTTGACGTGTTTTGGGGTTTCCGTTGGGTTTCGTTGGGTTTTCCATGGTCATCATGGTGGAAAAGTGTAAATTGTGGGTTTTGGAGAACATCAGGTAGGTTTATGAGGACTTTTGGGGCAGATTCATGGTTTTTAGGGTTTTCTTCTGTTTTTTCTAGTGATCCAGTCGTTTTTCTGTGGTGTTTTTGACGTGTTTTGTGGTCTCCGTTGGGTTTCGTTGGGTTTTCCGTGGTCATCATGGTGGAAAAGTGTAAATTGTGGGTTTTGGAGAACATCAGGTAGATTTAGGGTGTTTTTGGGGTGGATCTATGGTTTTGGGGGATTTTGTTCCAGTTTTGGGGTGATCCCGTTCTTTTTTGGGGTGTTTCAGACTTGTTTTGGGTTCTTCGTTGGGTTTCGTTGGGTTTTCCGTTGTCATCATGGTGGAAAAGTGTAAATTGTGGGTTTTGGAGAACATCAGGTAGGTTTAGGGGGACTTTTGGGGTGGATTCATGATATATGGGGTTTTCTTCTGTTTTTTTTTTTTTTTTTTTTTGGGGAGGGGTGATCCAATTCATTTTGGGGGTGTTTTTGACGTGTTTTGGGGTCTCCATTGGGTTTCGTTGCGTTTTCCATGGTCATCATGGTGGAAAAGGGTAAATTGTTGGTTTTGGAGAACATCAGGTAGGTTTAGGTTGGTTTTGGGATTGGATCTATGGTTTTGGGGGATTTTCTTTCGTTTTTGGGGGTGATCCCATTCTTTTCTGGGGTGTTTTTGACGTGTTTTGGGTTCTCCGTTGGGTTTCGTTGGGTTTTCCGTGGTCATGGTGGTGGAAAATTGTAAATTGTGGGTTTTGGAGAACTTCAGGTAGGTTTAGGGGAATTTTGGGGTGGATTCATGGTATTTGGTCTTTTCTTCTGTTTTTTTTTGGGTGATCCTGTTGTTTTTTGGGGTGTTTATGACGTGTTTTGGGGTCTCCGTTGGGTTTTAGTTGGGTTCTTGTTGGTCATCATGGTGAAAAAGGGTAAATTGTGGGTTTTGGAGAACATCAGGTAGGTTTACGGGGACTTTTGGGGCAGAGTCATGTTTTTTGGTGTTTTCTTCTGTTTCTTGGGGTGGTCCCGTTCTTTTTTGGGAAATTTTTGAGGTGTTTGGGGGTCTCCGTTGGGTTTTGTTGTGTACTCGTTGGTCATCGTGGTGGAAAATGGTAAATTGTGGGTTTTGGAGAACATCAGGTAGGTTTAGGGTGGTTTTGGGATTGGATCCGTGCTTTTTGGGGATTTTCTTCCAGTTTATGGGTGATCCCTTTATTTTTGGGGTGTTTTTGACGTGTTTTGGTGTCTCGTTTTGGGTTTTCGTTTGGTTCATGTTGGTCGTCCTGGTGAAAAATTGTAAATTGTGGGTTTTGGAGAACATCAGGTAGGTTTAGGGGGACTTTTGGTGTGGATCTATGGCTTTTGGGGTTTTCTTTCGTTTTTAGGGTTTATCCAGTTTTTGTTTTGGGTGTTTTTGACTTCTTTTGGGGTCTCCGTTGGCTTTCGTTGGGTTTTCCATGGTCATCATGTTGGAAAATTGTAAATTGTGGGTTTTGGAGATCATCAGGTAGGTTTAGGGTGGTTTTGGGGTGGATCTATGATTTTGAAGGATTTTCTTCCAATTTTGGGGGTGATCCCTTTCTTTTTTTTTTTTTTTTTTTTTTTTTTTTTTTTTTTTTTTTTTTTGACGTGTTTTGTGGTCTCCGTTGGGTTTCGTTGGGTTTTCCATGGTCATCAATGTGGAAAAGTGTAAATTGTGGGTTTTGGAGAACTTCAGGTTGGTTTAGGGGGATTTTTGGTGTGGATCTATGGCTTTTGGGGTTTTCTTTCGTTGTTGGGGTTGAACCAGGTCTTTTTTGGGATGTTTTTGACGTTTTTTGGGTCTCCGTTGGGTTTTGTTGGGTTCTCGTTGGTCGTTAAGCTAAATGGGAGTGGATTGTGGGTTTTGAAGAAGATCAGGTGAGTTTAGGGTGATCTGGGAGGGAAATGCATAGTTTTTTTTTTTTTTTCTTCTGATCCAGTTCTTTCTTGGGGTGTTTTTGACGTGTTTTGGGGTTTCCGTTGCGTTTTGTTGAGTTCCTAATGGGTTTTATGGTGGGTGGGAGTGGATTTTGGGATTTGGAGAAGATCAGGTAGGTTTAAGGGTTTTCTTGGGGTTAAATCACGTATTTTCTTCTGATCCGGTTTGCTTTTGGGGTGTTTTTGAGGTGTTTTGGGGTTTCTGTTGCGTTTTGTTGAGTTCCTAATGGGTTTTATGGTGGTTGGGAGTGGACTTTGGGATTTGGAGAAGATCAGGTAGGTTTAGGCTGGTTTTGGGATTGGATCCATGCTTTTTGGGGATTTTTTTCCAGTTTTGGGGGTTATCCCGTTCTTTTTTGGGGTGTTTTTGACATGTTTTGATGTCTCTGTTGGGTTTTGTTGGGTTTTCTGTTGGCATCTTGGTAGAAAAGGGTAAATTGTGGGTTTTGGAGAACATCAGGTAGGTTTAGGGGGACTTTTGGGGTGGATTCATGGTATTTGGGGTTTTCTTCGTTTTTTTGGGGAGATCCTGTTTATTTTTGGGGTGTTTTTGACGTGTTTTGGGGTTGTCCGTTGGGTTTTGTTGGGTTCTTGTTGGTCATCATTGTGAAAAAGTGTAAATTGTGGGTTTTGGAGAACATCAGGTAGGCTTAGGGGGACTTTTGGGGTGGATCTATGGCATTTGGGTTTTTCTTCTGTTTTTTGGGGAGATCCTGTTCTTTTTTTTTTTTTTTTTTTTTTTTTGACATGTTTTTTGTCTCCATTGGGTTTCGTTGGGTTTTCCATGGTCATCATGGTGGAAAAGGGTAAATTTGTGGGTTTTGGAGAACATCAGGTAGGTTTAGGCTGGTTTTGGGATTGGATCTGTGCTTTTTGGGGATTTTCTTCCAGTTTATGGGTGATCCCTTTCTTTTTTGGGGTGTTTTTGACGTGTTTTCGTGTCTCCTTTTGGGTTTTCGTTTGGTTTATGTTGGTCATCATGGTGAAAATTGTAAATTTTTGGGGGGGGAATTTTGTTCCAGTTTTGGGGGTGATCCCGTTCTTTTTTGGGGTGTTTTTGACATGTTTTGGGGTCTCTGTTGGGTTTCGTTGGGTTTTCTGTTGTCATGGTCTTGGAAAAGTGTAAATTGTTGGTTTTGGAGAACTTCAGGTAGGTTTAGGCTGTTTTTGGGGTGGATCTATTTTTTGGGGGTTTTCTTTCGTTTTGGGGGGTTATCCCATTCTTTTTTGGGGTGTTTTTGACGTGTTTTGAGGTCTCCGTTTGTTTTTTTTTGGGTTTCCATTGGGTTTTCTGGTGATTGGGAGTGGATTGTACATTTAGGAGAACATCAGGTAGGTTTAAGGGTTTTTTGTGTTGTTAAATCACATTTTTTCTTCTGATTCGGTTCGCTTTTGGGGTGTTCTTGACGTGTTTTGTGGTTTCCGTTGCGTTTCGTTGAGTTTTGACAAATTGACAAATCCTTGAAGTCCCTTTTGATTGCTCACAGGCTACGCGTTGCCACTCCTTCTCCTCCCAGATATAGGACGAGCAATCGGTAATAGTCTGACGGTTGAACCAAGCTGGGAAGCCTCCTTGTGATGTCCTAACCCAGGCCCTAGGAAGGCAGCAGATTTCCCTTAGAGGAGGGTCCCTTCTACATATTGGACCCTCTGTTCCGCTGATTGATAAATCACCCACAACTAAAACTCACCTTTTCTTCCTGCTGCCTGTGGTCACTATACGGGGGGGTTGGCTTTTCCAACCCTGCCAATATCTCTGGTGGAGAGGGATTATAGCCTTTTCCATCCATCGATTGCCTTTCGGCCTCCAGGGCCTTATACCTGTTGCGCAGGTCTACCTGATAGTGTGATATGGTTGAGATTTTGATAAAATTGCAAACACAAACATTAAAGTGATTACTGGTATCTACCACAGCATTATCTACGACTATAGAATCACAATGACTTCTCATGCAAACACAACCTTTCCCAATATATACAAGTACAGTATCAAGGGTTTCATTAGGATGTATCTCAACGTGGCAAATATTTTGCTCAGTGTCAAGACAAATGTCTTGGGATTCCAGCGTGTTACTTTCACAGATGGAACTTTTTTGTTCACGCACAATGCATGCATTTACATCAATTGTTTGCCACTTTCCTCCCTTTTGATGGGCCCATACTTTATGCCCTTTAGTATAAAGTATAGTTCCATTATGATTGAGTCCTAATGCAATGATTGGCTATACATTGTATACGGTGGCATTACTTATAGTAAGTATAAAGGACACAATTTGATCATTTTCTGCATAAAAGGTAAAGTTGACTAATTGCCACCATGCTTGAAAATCTTTTTCAAATTCTGAAGCATTATCCCAAATAAATTTTCGAATTTCAGTGGGCAAAGTTCCTCCTTCTCCCTGTCTCTAATAATAGCTGCTGCTAAAGATTGTATACATTACTGCATTTGGATACAGCTCCAAGCAAGGGAGGTATTGCCTTGGCTTTTTCCAAGGGCATGTACAATTAATTTATGATATAGAAGCCATTGCTTTGCTAAAGACAATAAGGATGATTTTTATTGGATGATCAAGTTACTGTAGTCAGAAACTAAACCTAACCCTAAACTAACCCTAACACTAACCCAACCCTAAACCTAACCCTAACCCTAACGGCTGCCCGCGGATCTAAACCTAACGCTCAAACCCTAATCCTAACCCTAACCCTAACCCGAACCGAACACTAAAGCTAAACCTAACCCTAACCCTTACCGTAAACCTAACCCTAACGTAACCCTAACCCTAACCCTAACCCTATTCCTAACACTAACCCTAACCCTAACCCTAACCCTAACCCTAACCCTAACCCTAACCCTAACCCTAACCCTAACCCTAACCCTAACCCTAATCTAAACCTAACCCTAACCCTAACAAAACCCTAACCCTAACCCTAACCCTAACACTAATCCTAACCCTAACAACCCTAACCCTCTAACCCTAACCCTAACCCTAACCCCTAACCCTAGCCCTAACCCTAACCCTAACCCTAAAAGAATTCGAATTCGAATCCGAACCCTAACCCTAACGGTATCCCTAACCCTAACCCTAACGGTATCCCTAACCCTAACCCTAACCCTTACTCTAACCCTAAGACCCTAACCCTAACCCTAACCCTAACCCTAACAGAATTCTAACCCTAACCCTAACCCTAACCGTATCCCTAATCCTAACCTTAACCCTAACCCTAATCCTAACAGAACCCTAACCCTAACCGAAACCCTAAAACTAAACCTAAACCTAACCTAACCCTAACCCTAACCCTAACTCTAACCCTAAGACCCTAACCCTAACCCTAACCCTAACAGAATTCTAACCCTAAACCTAACCCTAACTCTAACCCTAAGACCCTAACCCTAACCCTAACCCTAACAGAATTCTAACCCTAACCCTAACCCTAACTGTATCCCTAATCCTAACCCTAACAACCCTAACCCTAACCCTAACCCTAAGACCCTAACCCTAACCCTAACAACCCTAACCCTAACCCTAACCCTAACACTACCCCTAACCCTAACCCTAACCCTAAACCTAACCCTTACCCTAACCCTAACCCTAACCCTAACCCTAACCCTAACCCTAACCCCCCTAACCCTCTAACCCTAACCCTAACCCTAACCCAAACCCTAACAGAATTCGAACCCTAACCCTAACGGTATCCCTAACCCTAACCCTAACCCTAACTCTAAACCTAAGACCCTAACGGTATCCCTAACCCTAACCCTAACCCTAACACTACCCCTAACCCTAACCCTAACCCTAAACCTAACCCTTACCCTAACCCTAACCCTAACCCTAACCCTAACCCTAACCCTAACCCTAACCCTAACAACCCTAACCCTCTAACCCTAACCCTAACCCTAACCCTAACCCTAACCCTAACCCTAACCCTAACAGAATTCGAACCCTAACCCTAACGGTATCCCTAACCCTAACCCTAACTCTAAACCTAAGACCCTAACCCTAACCCTAACCCTAACCCTAACAGAATTCTAACCCTAACCCTAACCATATCCCTAATCCTAACCCTAACCCTAACCCTAACCCTAACCCTAACCCTAACCCTAAGACCCTAACCCTAACCCTAACCCTAACCCTAATCCCTAACCCTAACACTAACCCTAACCCTAACCCTAACCCTCTAACCCTAACCCTAACGCTTACCCTAATCCTTACCCTACCCTTATCCTTACCATTACTCTATCCTTTACCCTAACTCTTAACCCTAACCCTAACCCTTACCCTAACCCTTACCATAAACCTAACCCTTTGCCTAAACCTAAACCTTATCCTCACCCTCAGCCTTACCCTAACCCTTACCCTTAGCCTTACCCTAACACTTACCCTTGCCCTAACCCTTACCCGTACCCTAATCTGAACCCAAACCCTAACCCTAATACTCTCACTCTAACCCTTACTCTAACCCTAACCACAACCCCAACCCCTAACCCTCACGCTAACCCTCTAAACCTACCCCTAACCTATCCCTAACCCTAACCCTCTAAGCCTAACCCTAACCCTCTAAGCCTAACAATAACCCCCAACCCCAACCCTCACCCGAAACCCTAACTCTAGCCCCAGCCCTAGCCCCTAACCCTAGTTCCCGAGAACTACATCTCCCGGTATGCTCTGGGCATTCAACATGGCCTCCCGGAAGTCCCGAATCCGAAAACTACATTTCCCGGTATACTCTGGGTACGCAACATGGCCTCCCAGTGCCGGAAAACTACACCTACCAGCATTCCCCGCACAGCCAGCATGGCCAATCACAGGCCGAGTGCTCCAGAACTGCATTTACCAGCACTCACTGGAACCCTCACCGCCCTTACAAAAAAAGCCTCAAGCCCTAACATCCAAAAAACCTCGAAACCCCTACAGACCTAACCCAAACTACTTACCACACTAAACCCCTGAAGACCTATGCCTAAAACCCCCAACCCAAAATCTTAGGATGCTCAAAACCCAAACCCAACCCAAAACGTTAGGAATGCTCAAAGCCCTAGCCCGAAAACTTAGGGCGCTCCAAACCCTAACCCCAAAACATTAAGACGCAAAAAACCCTAACCCAAAAACTTAGGGTAATACACCATAAATGTTTGCTCATTGTCTTTTGTATTATAAAAACAAGGAGTTCTGTTTGAGGAGCGGGAGTTGCGAAAGCTCCCTGCTGAAGTAAGGAGCTTCATAATGCTTGCCTAGACATTATGAAAATTCTTTTGCTTAACGTAACAAAAAATAGACCCCCCAACCCATTCTCCTTCTGCATCTCAGTTGCCTCTTTTGTTCAAAGACACTGTTGCAAAGCTCATGTAACCATCTCCTGATAAGTTGCTAAAGTAGTGTATCGACATACATGCCTTCCTGTCTAACGCTGGGCCAACATGACCAAATAATAAAAGAAGTTGAACCACAACGCCGAGGAAGACTACGGCCTTCATCTTCACGACCACCAGAGGGACAGAGACGACCCCCTAGCAACAGTGCGCGCAGTCGCAGAATATACCAGGATGTGCTGCGTAATCCCGGAATTAGCAAAATATAAATAAAAAGGGACTCTGGCGGGGGTGAGGTGCGTGCCGTTGGCGGAGCTGAGACTCCCCGGCCGCCCAGTGCTGTTTTGCTTGATGTTTGCTCACTCAATAAATTCCTTTCTATGATTAATACAATGCTCTATGAAAATTAATTAAGGGGGCAATTTATAACACTTTGGACGCTCAAAACCCTATCCCGAAAACATTAGGACGCTCCAAACTCTATCCAGAAAACTTAGGACTCTCCAAACCCTATCCTGGAAACATTGAGATGCTCAAAACCCTTTCCCGAAATCTTAGGATGCTCCAAACCCTATCCTGGAAACATTAAGATGCTCAAAACCCTAACCCAATTACTTAGGATGCTTGAAAGCCTATCCCAAAAAATTAGGGCACACAAAAGCCTAACCCCAAAAATTAAGATGCTCAAAATCCAAACCCCCAAAATTAGGATACTCAAAACCCTGGACCTGGAGAACCTAACCTGAAAAAACAAAACAAAACAAAACAAAAAAAAGATCTTAAAACCCTAACCGTAAATAACTGACCAAAAATAAAACCTTAAGACTCTAACCCTAAAAAACATATCAACACTACAACCCAAAAAACTCTAATACCCTAACACGCTAACCCTGAAACCCTTAAAACCCTAACCCCCAAACCCTTAAAACCCTAACCGTTAAAACTCCAACCCTAAAAACCTTAAAATCCTAAACATAAACCCTGAAACCTCTTACCCTGAAACCCAACCCTAGTGCCCAATCCCTGAAACCTTAAAACCCTGAATCAATCTGTAGCAAATAGCATAGGCTGAGTCGAGGATCTCAGTACAGTAGCATTATTATTCGAGATTACAATGGCGGGTGTCCCACAAGCAGGAGGGTGCCTACCAGTTCCATACACAGTTTATACACTTTTTTTTTCTGCCGAGGACCGGGACCCTCCCGACCCTCCCCTGTTTCCCCTTTAACTGTGCTATTCAAGGTTCATAATCTAGCTGGTGCTTCACAGAAAATACACAGCTGCTGGCCTGTTACAAGTCACATTTCTTTTGAGGTTTTTACTCTTTGAGGTGGTAATGTTTCTTACGCCGTGATTTCCACCTAATTGCTGTAAGGATTCTGGTTGTCTGCGTTTTACAAGGTTGTCTGTTATAATAAATAAAAGTCCCAAATAGGATTACAATCAAAGTTTACAATTCACTGAATGAATAGAGGTAAGCAAACAGTGCTGGGTACGCCGGGAGTCTCTGCTCCACCAAGACGCGCACCAGTTATACACCAGTTACCTCCCTTAAGGGATATAGAGAAGCCCTCTCAGATACTTCCGTCCTGCTTCTCCTGCATGCGGCCGGAGGTCGGTCTAATTCTGGTGCTGTTGGTGGTGGAAGCTGGGGCAACGGTGGTACTGGTGGCGATACCACAGCCACCGGAGGGGGAGCCGCCGGGGGTGGATTGTTAGGATATGGAGGTGGTAGCTTATCCAACGGCTCACGTTTATCTTCTTTTTCTTTTTCATGTTCTTCTTGTTCTTCATATTTCTTACCTGCTTTTAGTGTAAATATTGAGGCTGGAAAAGGACGTGAAGTCCTCCTGATCCATAATCCTGCATAATCACTTTCTTCCTGGCTAAAAGGTTCCTTTGAATTAACATGGATATTTAAGGCCTGGCAAATCCAGTCTTCGAAGGTTCCAAAAACAGGCCAAAAGACATGTAGTCTTAAAGGCTCCTTTGGCCATTCTGTCACACAATACTGGACCATTTTTAATTTACTTTTTCCTTTTCTGGGGTCCCTATCATTCCAATTTCTAATCGTTATTCCTAATGGACTTTCTGGTGGTATGACTGGTAATTTGCTCCCTTTCTTCTGGTCTCTGGTCTTCAATTTTGTCTGACCCATCTAGGAATTTTACTATGGCAATTCCCACAGCCCTTGGTTACCTTAGTAAGAGTGTCTTGCAGGGGGTCGAGGACCTATCACACACCCACAAATCCTATAGGAATCCCTTCGGTCCTTCACCGGCCAAGTCCCTCGCGGGAGATTGGAACCGCGGTTAGAAGACCTCCACAATCGCTTCGGAACTAAGTTCCATCTCAGTCACACTCTTACACACACAGGCAACCGAACCCCACCCAACCGAACGGTATACGCTTTAAATGCTTACGACTCCGTCATCTTCGTTCGGATCTTCACACACACAATTATGGGCAAAATATAGTGCTGCAGCTGGCAAGGGAGCTGAAAAAAAGAATCAGAAACTTTGCTTACCTTTATTCAGGTTTAAGATGCCATTAGTTCCAACCTGACTCAAACAGCAGCCACCAAATGGTGGGGGTGCCTCTCCTAGATCAAACCAGAAATCAGGAACCAAAGCCCTCCCGGACGAGAGCCCACTTGTAATAAATGACTGGGTCCCAAATAGGATTGCAATTGAAATTTACAATTTATTAAATGAATAGAGGTAAGCAAGCAGCGCTGGGTGCGCCAGGAGTCTCTGCTCCACCAAGACGCACACAAGTTACATTAGGCGGCTGGTTTTTATGCTGCTAGGCTAATACATATTCATTACTACTTCTACAAAAGGCAGGGTTATTCTAATTAGTTCCCAGAATCCAAACCCTCCCACTGGTGCAGGCGTTATCAGTCTCCGGTGGTCCCTCTGGGGGCCGCTCGTACTGAAGGCTCGTAGTCTTCCTCCCAGGCTTTTCTCTTGTCCATCTCCTTTGTCCATCTTGGCTGGATGGCAGACACTTGCATAGTGTCCCATGCAACAGTTGTAATAGTTAGCAGTTATTCTGAAACCCCTTTGTTCTCTTATCCTCTATTGACCGGAATTGCTGGACCATTCCTTTGCAAGATTCAAGAACTATATATATTAACCACTCTGGTTTTCTTAGACTTTTCATCATATCATGCGGCCCTAGCATTGTTCCATATTGACACGAATCAGATGAACTCATTTCACACTGTTAAGCTGTCTTATCACTGCAAGCATATCTCAATACCACCTTCCTTCCCTCTACAGGATGTAACTGCGCAAAAACAACATTTTTATTCCCACAACCTTGATCCCCTTACCCTGAAATCCTTATTCCCCTTAAACATAGCAACTCTAACCACAACCCTAACCCTTATTATCAACCCCCTAACGCTAATGACACTGACCTTAATCCAAACCCCAACCTGCCCCTAACCCCAGACAACCAACAACGAAACACACACACACAAAGATGGAAACTACAAAAAAGGCAAAACCCTGGATACAGGGCCCAAATCACAAATACGCAACCAAAATGCTACAGAAAAGCCCCAGATGCAGGCCCCAAATGCTACTGCTAGGCCTCAAAAGCTCAAGATGCATCCCAAAGCAAAAATGCAGACACCAAACGTTACAGAAAAGCCCCCAAACCCAGGCTGCACAAGTCTACAAGCAGGCCCCAAACTGCCAACAGAAGCAGGCACCAACCACACCCAGATGCAGATCCCAACTGCCCACAAGCAGCTCCTACCCCACCACCCCCTCCCAAGAACTGGACTCCACCCAGACACTGGCCCAAGACCCGGGCCCGCCCACCGCCACCCCCCCTACCCTCCCCCCGACACAGGTGTACAAGCAGCTCACAACCCGCCCCTTCAGAGACCGGTCCCACTCCCCCCCCCCCCCCCCCAAGACATGGGATGCAGAGGTGTACAACCAACTCCCAACTCCCTCCCCCTCAAAGGGAGGCCCCAAAGACCCCCAAATGGAGGCTCCTAGAGTGAACAAGCACCTCCCAACTCCCCCAGGCACAGGCCCACCCCCCCCCCCCAAACACAGGCCACAGAGGTGTATAAACAGCCCAGACCCCCCTCCAAGACCATGGCCCCTATAGTGTACAAGCAGCTCCCAACCACCCACAGATGCAGGCCCCAACCCTTTTCAAAAGGGAGGCACCTAGAATGCATGAGCAACTCCCAACCCCCCTCAAATAAAGACCCCAAAAGTGTACAAGTAGCTCCCCACCAGAGACAGGACCCAAAGGTGTACAACCAGTTCCCAACACCCCTGAGACACAGGCCCCAACCCCCTCCCCAGACACAGGGACCCAAATTCTACAAGCAGCTCCCAACCCCTACCAGGCAGGCCCCCTACCCTATACAAGCAGCTCCCAACCCTCCCCCCCCCCCCCCGAGGGAGGCCCCCAAGCCCCCCACAAACACAGGCCCCTACAGTGTACAGGCAGCTCCCAGCCACCCCCAGATGCTGGCCCCAAAGTTGTACAAACAGCTCCCAGCCACCCTGCAGAAACAGATTCCTACATTGTACAAGCAGTTCCCAGCCCGCTAGACACAGGCCCTGACCCCCCACAGATGCAGGCCCCAAAGGTGTACAAGCAGCTCCCACCCCTCCCCCAGACGCAGGTCCCAAGCCCCCCCCCCCAAACACAGGCCCCTACAACCAGCACCCAACCCCCTACCCCCGATGCCAGGCCCAAAGGTGTAGAAGCAGCTCCAAACCTCCTCCCTCAACCCAGGCTCCAACAGTGTACAAGCAGCTCCCAACCAACCCTCCCCTTCCCCCCCCCCCCCCCCCCCGACACAGGCTCCAAAGGAATACAAAGAGCTCCCACCCCTCCCCCAGATGCTGGTCTCAACCCCCCCCCGCCCCCAGAAGCAGGCCCCAAAGGTGTAGAGTCAGCTCCCAACCCCCTCCATGCCGGCCCCAAGGGTCTACAAGCAGCTCCCCCCTTGCCCCCAGATACCGGCCCCCAGACACAGACCCCAAAAGCCTAATCACAGGCCCTGAACTCTAGAGGCAGGCTCCAAAACCCAGGACAAAGCCCCAGTGGTTCGAGACAGGGCCCAAATCCCAGACACAGGCCCCAAACGCTAAACATATGCCAAAAAAAGTATTAGTGCTGGTGCCAAATGTTACAGTGTCTGTAAAAAAAAATAAGCCCAAAAGCCCGAGATGCTCAAGGCTGAGACGTAACTTGGCTTTTTGAATTACTGGAAAGCAGCTTTCATTCTCAGATAATTGTGTGCAGGCTAGATAGGATGGGGCTTCAGGCACCTCTTCACCTGAGGAAACACACTGCCATCAGGCACCGCTGTGCCAGACAAGCTTGTTCTGCTAGAACACCCTACTCAGATGCACTGTGGCATTCAAGTGAACTGCTTTCATGCAAATATAACGACTGATGTTACAACCCACCTTGCCTGTGGCACCTGATGAACAGAAGAGTAAGCCACCGCAGCGCTTCAAAACCATCCCTGCACGTGCCGCTCCTTGTCGCTCTCTGGCCTTATCTCATATCCTTATCCACTTCTGTGGAGAGCCTGCCACGGCACCTGCAAAGCAAGACGGACACCTTTCATAGTCACCTTGTGCTACTTGGTCGTTCTGCTCCAACCCAGCTCATGACCAGCCCCTCTTCTTACACAGCTCTTCAGAGTGCAGTTTGCTCCTTTGAGCCTGTGCGAGACACCTGTGAAAGAAAAAGAAACGCATAGGCCGATGCAGCATCCAAAGACACAGCACAACTAGGTAAGTTACTCTCATCTGCTCCCTTACCTCTGCCGCTTACCAGCCCCCGAGGCAGATGCTTCAATCTACCCTCTTCAAACAGCTACAACACCTCTAAAAGACAAAGAGGGGATGCTTAGAGGAACAGTGAGACCTACAACACAACAACTGCTACATCTGTTCCTCACTCACCTTGCCAGAGGCAGCTCTGCGTGTGACGTCCCAGGTTGTACACTGCGTTACCTAACCCTTACCGTAACCCTTACCCTAACCCTTCTCACCCTTACCATTACCCAAATCCTTACCTTTACTTTTTCCTTACCCTTACTCTTTCCTTTAACCATAACCTTACCCTTACCCTATACCTTACTCCAACCCTTCCCCTTACCTTCCCCTTCCCCTTCCCCTTAACCTAACCCTAAACCTTAAACCTTACCGTAAAGCTTACCCTTTCTGCTACACTTACCCTTAGCCTAAATCTAAACCTTACACTTACCCTTAGCCTAACCCTCACCCTTACCATTACCCATACCCTTATTCTTACTCTTATCCTAACCCTTACCTTTACACTTACGGTTACCATTAACCTTACCCTTACCCTAACAGTTATCCTTAACCTAACCCTTACCCTAAACCTTACACTTACTCTTAACATTAACCTTACCCTTAACCTTAAGCTAATACTTAACCTTACGTTTTTCTCACCCTAACCCTATAATTAACCATAACCATTACCCTAACACTTAACCTTACCCTTACAATAAGCCACACAACAACACTTAAATGTACACTTACGCTTAAACTTGCCCTAGCAATTATTCGTACAATTAAAATATTAATTAATTAAATTAAAAAATTTTAATTTAAAATAAAGTGAATTAAAAAATTAAAATACCCTTATCCTTATACCTTATCCTTAACCCTCACCCTTATCATTACCAATACCCTTACTCTTACACTTATTCTTATACATACAACTTACCCGTTTCCTAACACTTAACCCTAACCTAACTCTAACCCTAAACCTTACCTGAACCCTTTCCAGTACCATTACATTAACCCTTACCCTTAACCTAAACCTTACACTTGCTCTTAACCTTAACCTAATACTTACCTTTACGTTTTCCTCACAGTAACCCTAAAATTAACCCTAACCATTACCCTAACAGTTACCCCTAACCTAACCGTTACTCTAACACTTACAGTGACCCGTACACTTAAACATACCCTTACACTTACTCTTACCCTAACCCTTACCCTTATCATAACCCATACTCTAACACATACTTCCACCCGTACCCTTACGCTTTCCGTTACCCTAACTCTTACCCTTACCCTTACCCTTACCCTTACCCTTACCCTTACCCTTACCCTTACCCTTACCCTTACCCTTACCCTTACCCTTACCCTATCCCTTACCCAATCCCTTACCCTATCCCTTACCCTTAACCTAACCCTAAACCTTACCCTTATCCTAACACTTACCCTTACCGTAAACCTTACCCTTTCTGCTACACTTACCCTTAGCCTAAATCTAAACCTTACACTTAACCTTAGCCTAACCCTCACCCTTACCATTACCCATACCCTTATTCTTACTCTTACCCTAACCCTTACCTTTACACTTACGGTTACCATTAACCTTACCCTTACCCTAACACTTATCCTTAACCTAACCCTTACCCTAAACCTTACCCCAACCCTTACCCTGACCCTTACATTAACCCTAACCCTTACCCTAAACCTTACACTTACTCTTAACCTTAACCTTAGCTGTAACCTAATACTTACCCTTACGTTTCCCTCACCCTAACCCTAAAATTAACCCTAACCATTACCCTAACAAGTGTTAACCTTACCCTAACCCTAAAATTACTCGTACAATTACCCTTACGCTTACCCTTACCCTTAACCTAAGCCTAAACCATACAGTAAACCTTACCCTTTCTGCTACACTTACCCTTAGCCTAAATCTAAACCTTACACTTACCCTTAGCCTAATCTTTACCCTTAACCTAACCCTAACCCTAAACCTTATCCCACCCTTACCCTGACCCTTACATTAACCCTAACCCTTACCCTAAAACTTACACTTACTCTTAACCTTAACCTTACCCTTAACCATTACCCTAACACTTACCCTTACCCTAACCCTAAACGTAACTCTAACCCTTACTCAAACCTTACCCTGACCCATAACCTTACACTTACCCTTACCCTTACCATAACCCATACCCTAACACGTACTTGTAGCCTTAACCTTACCGTTCCCCTTACCCTTACCTTTACTGTCTCTGTTAGCCTTACACTTACACTTAACATAAACCTTAACCTTAACCTAACACTTATCATAAGCCATACAACAACACTTACATGTAAATTTACGCTTGACTTACCCTAGCAATTACTCGTACAATTACCCTTAACCTTACTATTAAGCTAACCCTAAACCTTACCCTTATGATAACACTTACCCTTATCCTAAACCTTACCCTTTCTGCTGCACTTAGTTTTCCTAATTCTAAATCTTACCCTAACCCTCACCCTTACCTAAATCTAACCATTACCCTAAGCCTCACCCTTACCCTTACCATTATACTTACTTTTACCCTTAACCTAAACCTTACCCCAACCGTTACCCTGACCCTTACATTAACCCTAACCCTTACCCTAACCCTGACCCTGACCCTGACCCTGACCCTGACCCTGACCCTGACCCTGACCCTAACCCTAACCCTAACCCTAACCCTAACCCTAACCCTTACTCTAAACCTAACCCTTAACCTAAACCTTACACTTAATCTTATCTTTAACCTTACCCTTAAACTAATACATACCCTTACGTTTCCCTCATCATAACCCTAAAATTAACCGTAACCATTACCCTAACACTTATACTTACCTAACCCTAAACCTTACTCTAACTTTTACCCTGAGCCAGAACCTTAGACTTGCCCTTCCCCTTCCCCTTCCTAATACCGTTACCATAACCCTTACCCATACACTTACAGTTACCATTAACCTTACCCTTACCCTAACACTTACCCTTACCCTATCCCTTACACTTATCTTATCCATACAAATTACGCTTTCCCTAACACTTAACCTTAACCTAACCCTAACCCTAAACCTTACCTGAACCCTTACTCTGACCCTTACATTAACCCTTACCCTAAAACTTACACTTAACCTTAACCTTACCCTTAAACTTAACCTAATACTTACCCTTACTTTTCCCTCACCCTAACCCTAAAATTAACCCTAACCATTACCCCAACACTTACCCTTACCCTAACCCTTACCCTTACCATAACCCATACTCTAACACATACTTCTACCCGTACCCGTACCCTTACGGTAACTCTTACCCTTACCGTAACCCTTACCCTTACCGTTACCGTTACCGTGGCCCTTACCCTTACCCTTACCCTTACCCTTACCCTTACCCTTACCCTTACCCTTACCCTTACCCTTACCCTTACCCTTACCCTTACCCTTACCCTTACCCTTACCCTTACCCTTACCCTTACCCAAACCCTTACCCTTACCCTTACCCTTACCCTTGCCCTTACCCTTACCCTTACCCTTACCCAACCCTAAACCTTACCCTTATCCTAACACTTACCCTTACCGTAAACCTTACCCTTTCTGCTACACTTACCCTTAGCCTAAATCTAAACCTTACACTTACCCTTAGTCTTACCCTCACCCTTACCCTTACCCATACCCTTATTCTTACCCTTTCCCTAACCCTTACCTTTACACTTACGGTTACCATTAACCTTACCCTTACCCTAACACTTATCCTTAACCTAACCCTTACCCCAACCCTTACCCTGACCCTTACATTAACCCTAACCCTTACCCTAAACCTTACACTTACTCTTAACCTTAACCTTAGCTGTAATCTAATACTTACCCTTACGTTTCTTTCACCCTAACCCTAAAATTAACCCTAACCATTACCCTAACACTTACCCTTACCCTAACCCTTACTGTAACCCTTACAATGAACCATACGCTTACACATACCCTTACCCTTACTCTTACTCTACCCTTACCCTTACCATAGCCCATACTCTAACACATACTTCTACCCTTCACCTTACTGTTACCCTTACACTTACTCTATTTGTTACTCTTACGCTTATCCTTAACATAAAACTTACTCTTAACCTTACCCTTACCATAAGCCATAGAACAACACTTACATGTTCACTTACGTTTCCACTTACCCTGGCAACTACTCGTACAATTAACCTTACCCTTACCCTTACCAAACCATTACCCTTACCCTTAACCTAATCCTCAACCTTACACTTATCCTAGCACTTACCCTTACAGTAATCCTTACCCTTTCTGCTACACTTACTCTTTGCCTAATTCTAAACCTTACCCTACACTCACCCTTACCCTTATCATAATGCTTACATTAACCCTTAACCTAAACCTTACCCCAACCCTTACCCTGACCCTTACATTAACGCTAACCCTTACCCTAAACCTTACACTTACTCTTAACCTTAACTTTACTCTTAACATTAACCTAATACTTACGCATATGTTTTCCTGACTTTAACCCTTAAATTTACCCTAACCATTACCCTAACACTTAACCTTAACCTAACCCGAAAATTACTCGTACAATTACCCTTACCCTTACCCTTAACCTAAGCCTAAACCTTACAGTAAACCTTACCCTTTCTGCTACACTTACCCTTAGCCTAAATCTAAACCTTACACTTACCCCTACTGTAACCCTCACCCTTATCATTACCAATACCCTTACTCTTACCCTTACCCTAACCCTTCTCCTTACACTTACTGTTACCTTTAACATTACCCTTACCCTAACACTTACACTTACCCCTATCCATGCCCTTACCCTTACCCTAATCTTTACCCTTAACCTAACCCTAACCCTAAACCTTATCCCAGCCTTTACCCTGACCCTTACATTAACCCTAACCCTTACCCTAAAGCTTACACTTACTCTTAACCTTAACCTTACCCTTAACCATTACCCTAACACTTACCCTTACGTTTCCCTCACCCTAAGTCCTAAAATTAACCCTAACCATTACCCTAACACTTACCCTTACCCTAAGCCTTTCCCTTACCATGACCCATACCCTAACACGTACTTGTAGCCTTAACCTTACCATTCCCCTTACCCTTACCTTTACTGTCTCTGTTAGCCTTACACTTACACTTAACATAAACCTTAACCTTAACCTAACCCTTATCATAAGGCATACAACAGCTCTTACATGTACACTTACGCTTGTACTTACCCTAGCAATTACTCGTACAATTACCCTTAACCTTACTATTAAGCTAACCCTAAACCTTACCCTTATCCTAACACTTACCCTTATCCTAAACCTTACCCTTTCTGCTACCATTACCCATACCCTTATTCTTACCCTTACCATAACCCTTACCTTTACACTTACGGTTACCATTAACCTTACCCTTACCCTAACACTTATCCTTAACCTAACCCTTACGCTAAACCGTACCCCAACCCTTATCCTGACCCTTACATTAACCCTAACCCTTACCCTAAACCTTACACTTACTCTTAACCTTACCCTTAACATTAACCTAATACTTACGCATACGTTTTCCTGACTTTAACCCTTAAACTAATCCTAACCATTACCCTAACACTTAACCTTACCCTAACCCTAACAACCCTTACTCTAACCCTTACCCTGACCCGTACCCTTACACTTACCCTTACCCTTACCCTTTTACTTACCCTAATTCTTACCCATAGCATAACCCATACCCTAACACATATTTGTACCCTTAACCCTACCGTTACCCTTAACCTTACCCTTACCCTTACTCTATCCGTTACCCTTACGCTTACTCTTTACATAAACCTTACTTTTGTCCTTACCCTTACCATAAGCCATACAACAACACTTACATGTACACTTACGCTTACACTTACCCTAGCAATTCCTCGTACAATTACCCTTACCCTTACCCTTACCCTTACCCTTAACCTAAGCCGAAACCTTAAACCTTACAGTAAACCTTACCCTTTCTGCTACGTTTACCCTTAGCCTAAATCTAAACCTTACTTTAAATCTTACTAAACATTACTTTAAATCTTACCCTTACTGTAACTCTCACCCTTATCATTACCAATACCCTTTCTCTTACCCTTACCCTAACCCTTCTCCTTACACTTACTGTTACCTTTAACATTACCCTTACCCTAACACTTACACTTATCCTTATCCATGCCCTTACCCTTACCCTAATCCTTACCCTTAACCTAACCCTAACCCTAAACCTTACCCGAGCCCTTACCCTGACCCTTACATTAACCCTAACCCTTACCCTAAAACTTACACTTACTCTTAACCGTAACCTTACCCTTAACATTAACCTAATACTTACCCTTACATTTCCCTCACCCTAACCCTAAAATTAACCCTAACCATTACCCTAACACTTACCCTTACCCTAACCGTAACTCTAACCCTTACTCTAACCCTTACCCTGACCCGTACCCTTACACTTACCCTTACCCTAAGCCTTTCCCTTAGCATAACCCATACCCTAACACGTACTTGTAGCCTTAACCTAACCGTTCCCCTTACCCTTACCCTTACCTTTACTGTCTCCGTTACCCTTACACTTACACTTAACATAAACCTTAACCTTAACCTAACCCTTATCATAAGCCATACAACAACACTTACATGTACACTTACGCTTGCACTTACCCTAGCAATTACTCGTACAATTACCCTTAACCTTACTATTAAGCTAACCCTAAACCTTACCCTTATCCTAACACTTACCCTTATCCTAAACCTTACCCTTTCTGCTACACTTACCCTTTGCCTAATTCTAAACCTTACCCGAACCCTCACCCTTACCTAAATCTAACTAAAATCTAACCATTACCCTAACCCCTCACCCTTACAATATACATATTTTTACCCTTTACCTAAACCTTTACCCCAACCCTTACCTTGACCCTTACATTAACCCTAATCCTTACACTAAACCTTACACTTACTCTTAACCTTAAACTTAGCTGTAACCTAATACTTACTCTTACGTTTCCCTCACCCTAACCCTAAAATTAACCCTAACCATTACCCTAACACTTACCCTTACCCTAACCCTTACTCAAACCCTTACAATGACCCGTACTTTTACACATACCCTTACACTTACCCTTACTCTTAAACTTACACTAACCCTTACCCTTAACTAAATCTAACCCTTACACTAAACATCATCCTTACCCTTACCATTATCCCTTCTCTTACCCTTATCCTAAACGTTTCCCAAACCCTTACCCTTACATTAAACCTAACCCTTACCATAACTCTTAACCTTATCCTTAAACTTAACCTAATACTTACCCTTATGTTTCCCTCACCCTAAACCTAAAATTAGCCTAACCATTACCCTAACACTTACCCTTACTCTAACCCTTATCCTCAACTTAAGTGTAAGTGTTAGGATAACGGTAACCTTAAGGGTGACCCTTAAGCTTATCCTTAATGTTTATGGTTAGGTTAAGGGTAATTGTACGAGTAATTGCTAGGATAAGTGTAAGCGTAAGTGTACATGTAAGTGTTGATGTATGGCTTATGGTAAGGGTAAGGTTTATGTTAAGGGAAAGCGTAAGAGTAATGGATAGAATAAGGGTAAGTGTAACGGTTAAGTGTTAGGGTAATGGTTAGGGTTAATTTTAGGATTAGGGTGAGAAAAATGTAAGGTTAAGTACTAGCTTAAGGTTAAGGGTAAGGTTAAGGTTAAGAGTAAGTGTAAGGTTTAGGTTAAGGGTAAGGCTTCAGGGAAGGGGTAAAGTTCAGGGAAAGGTTTGGGGTAAGGTTTAGGGTTAGGTTCAGCTTAAGGGGAAGGGTTGGTGTAAGGTTAAGGGTATGGATAAGGATAAGGGTAAGGGTAAGGGTTAGCGTAAGAGTAAGATTAATGGTAAGGTTTATGTTAAGGGTAAGCGTAAGGGTAACGGATAGAGTAAGGGTAAGGGTACAAATATGTGTTAGGGTATGGGTTATGGTATGGGTAAGAGTTAGGGTAATGTAAGGGTAAGGGTGAGTGTAAGGGTATGGGTCAGGGTAAGGGTAAGAGTAAGGGTTAGGGTTAGGGTAAGGGTAAGTGTTAGAATAATGGTTAGGGTTAATTTTAGGGTTAGGGTGAGGGAAACGTAAGGGTAAGTATAGGGTTAAGGTAAGGGTAAGTGTAAGGTTTAGATTTAGGCTAAGGGTAAGTGTAGCAGAAAGGGTAAGGTTTACTGTAAGGTTTAAGGTTTCGGCTTAGGTTAAGGGTAAGGGTAAGAGTAAGGGTAATTGTACGAGTAATTGTTAGGGTAAGTGTAAGCGTAAGTGTACATGTAAGTGTTGTTGTATGGCTTATGGTATGGTAAGGTCAAGGGTAAGGTTTATGTTAAGGGTAAGCGTAAGGGTAAGGGATAGAGTAAGGGTAAGGGTAAGGTTAAGGGTAACGGTAAGGTTAAGGGTACAAATATGTGTTAGGGTATGGGTTATGGTATGGGTAAGAATTAGGGTGAGTATAAGGGTAAGGGTAAGTGTAAGGGTACAGGTCAGGGTAAGGGTTAGAGTAAGGGTTAGGGTAAGTGTTAGGGTAATGGTTAGGGTTAGTTTTAGGGTTAAAGTCAGGAAAACGTATGCGTAAGTATTAGGTTAATGTTAAGGGTAAGGTTAAGGTTAAGAGTAAGTGTAAGGTTTAGGGTAAGGGTTTGGGTTAATGTAAGGGTCAGGGTAAGGGTTGGGGTAAGGTTTAGGGTAAGGGTTAGGTTAAGGATAAGTGTTAGGGTAAGGGTAAGGTTAATGGTAACCGTAAGTGTAAAGGTAAGGGTTCGGGAAAGGGTAAGAATAAGGGTATGGGCAATGGTAAGGGTGAGGGTTAGGCTAAGGTTAAGTGTAAGGTTTAGATTTACGCTAAGGGTAAATGTAGCAGAAAGGGTAAGGTTTACGGTAAGGGTAAGTGTTAGGATAAGGGTAAGCTTTAAGGTTAGGTTAAGGGTAAGGTATAGGGTAAGGGTAAGAGTAAGGGTAAGGGTAAGGGTAAGGGCAATGGTAACGGTAACAGTAAGGGTAAGTGTTACGGTAAGGGTAAGGGTTACGGTAAGGGTACGGGTACGGGTAGAAGTATGTGTTAGAGTATGGGTTATGGTAAGGGTAAGGGTTAGGGTAAGGGTAAGTGTTGGAGTAATGGTTAGAGTTAATTTTAGGGTTAGGGTGCAGGAAACGTAAGGGTAAGTATTACGTTAAGGTTAATGGTAAAGTTAAGGTTAAGTGTAAGTTTTAGGGTAAGGGTTAATGTAAGGGTCAGGGTAAGGGTTCAGGTAAGGTTTAGGGTTAGGGTTAGGTTAAGGTTAAGTGTTAGGGTAAGCGTAAGTTGTATGGATAAGGATAAGGGTAAGGGATAGGGTAAGGGTAAGTGTTAGGGTAAGGGTAAGATTAATGGTAACCGTAAGTGTTAGGGTAAGGGTAAGAGTAAGGGGAAGGGGAAGGGGAAGGGGAAGTCTAAGGGTCCGGGTCAGGGTAAAAGTTAGAGTAAGAGTTAGGGTTAGGGTTCGGTAAGGATAAGTGTTAGGATAATGGTTACGGTTAATTTTAGGGTTATGATGAGGGAAACGTAAGGATATGTATTAGTTTAAGGGTAAGGTTAAAGTTAAGATTAAGTGTAAGGTTTAGGGTAAGGGTTAAGGTTAGAGTAAAGGTTAGGGTTAGGGTTAGGGTTAGGGTTAGGGTTAGGGTTAGGGTTAGGGTTAGGGTTAGGGTTAGGGTAAGGGTTAGGGATAATGTAAGGGTCAGGGTAAGGGTTGGGGTAAGGTTTAGGTTAAGGGTAAAAGTAAGTATAATGGTAAGGGAAAGAGTGAAGGTTAGGGTAATGGTTAGATTTAGGTAAGGGTGAGGATTAGGGTAAGATTTAGAATTAGGCAAAGGGTAAGTGTAGCAGAAAGGGTAAGGTTTAGGATAAGGGTAAGTGTTAGGATAAGGGTAAGGTTTAGGGTTAGCTTAATAGTAAGGTTAAGGGTAATTGTACGAGTAATTGCAAGGGTAAGTACAAGCGTAAGTGCACATGTAAGTGTTGTTGTATGGCTTATGATAAGGGTTAGGTTAAGGTTAAGGTTTATGTTAAGTGTAAGTGTAAGGGTAACGGAGACAGTAAAGGTAAGGGTAAGGGTAAGGGGAACGGTTAGGTTAAGGCTACAAGTACGTGTTAGGGTATGGGTTTTTCTTTAAAATTTCACTGCTTGTTTGCCCCCCCAGTTTCCAGTTTACACTTTCAGAATACACATGTTACTTACAAAAGCGTATCACAAAACGTATCACTCACAAAAATACGGGCACGCAATATCTTTCAGTAGCGATGTCACAAAACTACTATTACCAGCACTATTGCCAAAATCACAGTAACAATAGTCAGAGTCAAATTCCACATGCGATAAGTCAGAAAACCGAACTGTGTAACACCGTAACGATATCTTTCTTATAACAATGCCACGAACCTACTATTACCACCAGGAAAATAGCCAAAATCACAGTAACAATAACCAGAGTTAAATACCATACTCCATGAGTCAGAAAACCGAAATAGACAACACAATTCCAGATGGACCTTAAAGCGAGCTCCTTCCTTAAGGTCCCCAAACATGTACTTATGGTGCTAACCACAAAGTATATACCAAACACTGCCTCGCAGAAGATCACCTTCTGACTTACAGACAGTTCCAGATGACCGGTCTACCAGAAAAACAAACCAGAATAAAGAATATACTCACTTACAATGATGGGGTCCTTGTCTGCCTCCGCAGTGATCCGGTGAGTCGAGGAGTCCCTCCGGGAAATCCCGGGGGTACCCTAGGGAGTCCTGTTCCCAGCAAGTCCTGCAGTCCGGCAGAGAGGTTGTCCCATCTGGGTCGCCAAATTGATTCAAAGATCGAAGCCGAAATTCCTTTAAGTGGTATATTCTTTATTGCAGCGCTGGATGCACGGGGGATCTCTCCACCTATCGTGCATACCCAAAGCAGAAAGCAGTCTTGAATTTATACAATCAATCTATCAATATTCTACAAGCACCTATACATATGCATTACCTATCCCCGCCTTCCCTCGCTTCTCATGCTAATTAGCCTTTTGGCACCTTGCGCCTGCGCAGAGCCTTCCAAGAATTGTGGGCAGGGGTCTTTGGGACGTGGGCAGGGGTCTTTGGGAGGAAGACCCCGAGTCTTCCTCACAGTGTACTTTTCACCTTTGGTCAGGAATCTGCTGAATTGGCATGTTTCTTAATTGCAAGAGCTGGTTGTTGCCAATTCTCCCGTTTGTTGTATCTTTATAATGAATTCCAATGTCCAGTTTTGAGATTTATAGTCCTTACGTTTGTTTCTCTGTCCGCCTGCCGCTTCCTTATCATGAGTTCCAGTGTCTTGTTTCGAGATATACAGTCCTTGTCTGGGGATTGTCCTTGCCTCCCCAATACCTCCTTAATCAATCCCCCCTTTTCTTTTCCCATGCAAATTCTTTTGCATCAGATACTTTCATTATTTACAGTAACACAACAAAGCAGGCATCTAAACAACATGCACACAAATATTCCTAACACTACTAATACGATTAGAGCAATGAATACTTGTTTCAACCATTGGAAATTGGGCAACCAGGAGGTTAACTTAGTCCATAGTTCACTAAAACTCCATGAAAGATCATCTTTACTGATATCATGTAGGATCCTGGTCTGCTTCCATATTTCTTCCAGGTCGGTAGAGATCCTTCCACTCTGATCTACATACATACAACAACTTGTGTTTATTACTGTACAGACTCCCCCTTGAGTGGCCAGTAACAAGTCTAGGGCCATCCGATTTTGTAACACTACCTGTGATAAACTAGATATCTCTTCTTGTTGAGCCTTTATAGCATCCAGAATTTTGTTTTCTAACTTCTCTATAATTGCAGAAATATTAACTATTGCCTTTTCCAATTCACTCACTCCTAACCATGGGATAAACCATCGCACAAAACTATGAAAAGGGGTGTGTCTCTCTACCAATGGATTGTTAATTTTTCATCTGATTCTCCGGATATGATTTCTCAAGTAACCTCGAGGCACTACATCATGTACTGTCATATTGGGGACTACCGCTCCAAGAGTGCAAGTTCCCTTCCAATTCTCAGGCAAGACCTTACGGGCTGTATCATTGCATAGCCAATACCACCCTTTTCCTTCTGGAACCGTCCAGCTGGTTGAATTTGCCCAGCCGCTAGTCGTACTAATATCAATTGTTCAATTACAAGATGTCTGATTTCCCGCATAAGTAGTATCCGTATTTATACAATGCTGTTTTCCTATACCCTTAGGCGGGTTACACCTTTGTACACATACATAATAGGATTCTAACGGCATGAAGCTACTCACTTCTAGTTCCAAAACTGCTTAATATTTTCGACCCCAAGATGTGTTTTCCCACAAATTAGTCCAAGATAAGTTTGCAGGCAAGGGAATCCCAATTAACGATACACCCTTATTCCCATGCTGTGGCAGATGGGTGCATACCCAACAGTTCGTCTTATTAGTTACTTGAGAAATTGTTTGTATTAAGGTCAGGTGTAAGTTCTCATCCCAAGTTGCCCACCCCAAATCCGAGAACCGCACCCCTGCAATCATTAGGATCTGGAAAACCGTAATTTTGTTGGTCCAGTTGGAGTGGTGGTCTATATCCTCGCCGGGGCCTTCTTCACCCTTGAATTGTGGATCCAAGCTGCTTGCTTCTTAATCTTAATGGCGGTGTGTGTTGTCAGAAATACTTGGTGTGGTCCCATCCACTTTCCTTCCATTTTTCCTGCATGGGTTGTCCTGAAAAAGTCTTTATATATATATAATCCCCGAGCTTAAAGGGGTGGATTGGTTGATCCAACCCTCTAGCCCTGGTCCCTAAAACAAATGTATGTACTTTATTTAATTGTTTCTGAAGTTCAGTTATATAAGCATATAAATATTCTGATCCTAACTGCGTTAGGTCCTCTCCACTAAATAGAAATTGCTATGGCCTTCCATATAAGATTTTGAAGGGACTCAAATTTCCTTTTATTCTAGGTTTAACTCTAATTCCAAGTAATGCTAAAGGGAGGGATTGAGGCCATGACAAATTAGCTTCTTATCCAATTTTAGCTATTTATTGTTTAATTAAATGGTTCATTTTTTCTACCTGTCCACTTGCCTGTGGTCTATAAGGAGTATGCAGTTGCCAATCTATCTTTAGAATCTTACTTATCTGTTCTACCACTTGTGCACAAAAATGTGAAACTCTATCAGAAGACATTGCTACTAGAATCCCAAAGCATGGTATTATTTCATTTAACAAGACTTTAACCACTTCTCTTGCTTTGTTTGTTCGACAGGGAAAGGCTTCAGGCCTTCCTGAAAACGTGTCAGTCAGAACCAGTAAATAATGATACCCCCCTTTTCTAGGGAGTTCTGAAAAATCAATTTGCCACTGTTGCCCCGAATAATTTCCTTTACCGATTATTCCAAATTTTATTCTATCCTTGGTATTGTGTAAGCAAATGCTACATTGTTGAGTTACTTGTTTTATCATATCGTCCCACTAATGTCTGACTCAGGCTCTTATGCAGTGTGCCAGCTCCCCAGTGCGTTTTATTGTGTTCTGTAAGAACTATGGGCCATGTCAAACTAGAGGGTATTACTATGTGGTTATCTTTTAAATATACTCATCCATCTGGTTTCATTTTACCTTTCAAATCTTCAATTAATTTTAAGTCTTCTTTTGTATAATTTGGATATAGTTTGGATTTTACCGTCTGGTATCAAAGACAATGCCTTCACCTCAGTTATTTCAGCTGCCTGCTTAGCCTCTGCCAATCGATTTTCCAATTTCAAAATCGGTGTTCCCCTTTTGGTGTCCCTGACAATGCATGATAGCTACCTTTTCTGGTTGTTTTACAGCCTCTAACAATTTTAAAATTTCTTCAGCATACTTTGTGTTTTCACTGAGCGGTCAGCAATCCATGTTCTTTCCAAATTGCTCCATGAGCATGTACCACGCCGAATGTATATTTAGAATCTGTCCAAATATTTACCCTTTTTCCCGCTGCCAGTTCCAATGCTCTCGTGAGAGCAACTATCTCCGCCTTTTGAGCTGATGTTCCAGGGGGTAAAGGCTTAGACTCGATTACCTGCTGAGTAGTTGTTATAGCATATCCAGCTTTACATTGTCTTTGCGTAACAAAACTGCTCCCATCCGGGAACCAAGTTTCTTCCGCGTCTTCCATGGGCTCCTCCTTAAGGTCTGGTCGGCTGGAATACACAGTCTCTAGAGTTTCTAAACAATCGTGAATCACAGCTTGTGCCGGAGCATCACTAAGAAAAGAGGCTAGATTCACAATATGAATTATCACAATTTCCACGTCGTCCTGTTCTACCAATATTGCTTGATATTTCAAAATCATCAATTCTTGTTTAAGTTGTTTAAAGACTTTTTGTGCTTCTCCAGTCCAGACTAACTTTGACTGGTTAATCTTTATCAATTCACATAGAGGCTTTACCAATAGTCCATAATTATAAATCCAAAGGCGACACCAACCTGTCATTCCTAAAAAGGTTTGTAGCTCCTTTACCATTTGAGGTTCTGGAGTCCGGCAAATGACTTCCTTATGTTCAGTTCCTAGTTCTCGTTGTCCTTCCGAAATGTCAAATCCCAGATAGGTCACACTTTGTTGAGCCAGCTGGACTTTCTGTCAAGAGACTTGATATCCATTTAAACCCAGAAAATTAAGACGACTTATAGTCCATTGAATACAACTCCCTTTAGTCTCGGTAGCTATTAAGAGATCATCTACATATTGTAACAAAGCACCTTCAGTGTCCGGAGGTATCCATGTTTCGAGTTCCCTTGCTAATTGGTTTCCAAAAATAGTGGGGCTATTCTTGAATCCTTGAGGTAGTAATGTCCACGTAAGCTGCGTCTTTCTGCCTGAATCGGGATTTTCCCATTCAAAGGCGAATAGGTTTTGGCTTTCTGTGGCTAAGCCTAGGCAGAAGAAGGCATCTTTTAAATCCAGTACGGTAAACCAGACTTGACTATTCTTTAATTTAGTCAGCAAAGCATAAGGGTTTGCCACTACTGGATGTATATCCTCAGTGATTTTATTTATGGCCCTCAAATCCTGAACTAGCCTATAGCTTTTTCATCTGCCTTTTTAATTGGCAATATGGGTGCATTGTATTCTGATTTGCATTCAATCAATAATCCATACTGTAAAAATTTATCAATTATCTCTTTAATTCCTTTCCTATCTTCTATCCTCAAAGGATATTACTTAACCTTAACGGGTTTCTCTCCTGGCTTTAATTTAATAATTATTAAGGTCACATTTTTAGCTCTTCCAGGGACTTCGGTAGCCCAAACTCCTGGACATACTTGATCTGTGATCTCTAAAGGTATTTCACTTTTAGGCTCAGTTTGTATTAGTGCCAAGCTTAACACATTTATTAGTTGTTCTTCTCCTGTTCTTAATTCCATTTTCCCTTTTTCAAAGACAATTTCTGCTCCTACTTGCTCTAATAAATCTCTACCTAAGAGTGCCCATGAGGAGCTAGGCATAGATAAAAATCTGTGTATGCCCCATTGTTTCCCTAACTTGTACTTCAAAGGTTCACAAAAATAAGCCTTTTCGGTTACACCTTGTCCTGGTTTCAGTTAGAACAGAGTTAATTTTCTTCCTAGTAGCTGGGAGAATGCTATGTTTTGGCTTAGGATGAGAAGAGTGCTGATAACACCCCGATGTTTCAATTGTTGCAGAGCAATGCTTATACCAAGCCAAGGACATCTCAGCTTCTTGCTCTGTCCTGCCAACAGGCAGGCTGGGGGTGCAGTAAGAGCTGGGAGGGGACAGACCCAGGACAGGTGACCCAAACTAGCCAAAGGGGTATTCCATAGCATCTGACGTCAGGCTAAACAATACATAGGGGTGGCTAGCCAGGGGGAGGGGGCCGGACTGCTCGGGGTTAGGCTGGGCATCGGTCAGCGGGTGGTGAGCAATTGCATTGTGCATCACTTGTTTGTACACATCATTAGTAGTGGTACTATTATCATCATTGTATTATTATTATTATTATTATTATTATTATTATTATTATTATTATTATTATTATTATTATTATTATTATTATTATTATTATTATTATTATTTTGTCTTATTAAACTGTCTTTATCTCAACTCACAGGCTTCACTTTCCATTTCTCTCCCCCGTCCCAGTGATTCAAAGGTCGAAGCCGAAATTCCTTTAAGTGGTATATTCTTTATTGCAGCGCTGGATGCACGGGGGATCTCTCCACCTATCGTGCATACCCAAAGCAGAAAGCAGTCTTGAATTTATACAATCAATCTATCAATATTCTACAAGCACCTATACATATGCATTACCTATCCCCGCCTTCCCTCGCTTCTCATGCTAATTAGCCTTTTGGCACCTTGCGCCTGCGCAGAGCCTTCCAAGAATTGTGGGCAGGGGTCTTTGGGACGTGGGCAGGGGTCTCTGGGAGGAAGACCCCGAGTCTTCCTCACAGTGTACTTTTCACCTTTGGTCAGGAATCTGCTGAATTGGCATGTTTCTTAATTACGAGAGCTGGTTGTTGCCAATTCTTCCGTTTGTTGTATCTTTATAATGAATTCCAATGTCCAGTTTTGAGATTTATAGTCCTTACGTTTGTTTCTCTGTCCGTCTGCCGCTTCCTTATCATGAGTTTCAGTGTCTTGTTTCGAGATATACAGTCCATGTCTGGGGATTGTCCTTGCCTCCCCAATGCCTCCCCAATACCTCCTTAATCAATCCCCCCTTTTCTTTTCCCATGCAAATTCTTTTGCATCAGATACTTTCATTATTTACAGTAACACAACAAAGCAGGCATCTAAACAACATGCACACAAATATTCCTAATACTACTAATGCGATTAGAGCAATGAACACTTGTTTCAACCATTGAAAATTGGGCAACCAGGAGGTTAACTTATTCCATATTTCACTAAAACTCCACGAAAGATCATCTTTACTGATATCATGTAGGACCCTTGTCTGCTTCCATATTTCTTCCAGGTCAGTAGAGATCCTTCCACTCTGATCTACATACACACAACAACTTGTATTTATTACTGTACAGACTCCCCTTTTTCTGGAAAATCTAGTAAATTCTTTACTTAATATGGAAATTTTCTTTCCCAATCATTATGATATGTACCCCTCAATACCTTACCATGCACATTTGTCAAGGAGGCTAACATGGACATTCGTTGTAACAATTTCCAATTCCAAACAAGTAATACAAAAGACAATATTAAACTTATACCAACTAATATCAATAAAACAATAATTGGGTGACTCAGTGTGTTCAAAATCCCAGTTGCAGTTGGCGACCATCCAAAAAGTGTATCCCACCAGTTGTGACTTGTGTCTCGTTTCACTCTTTGCAAAACTCTGCTTATTTCCTTTGTATCATGATGGACAGTAATTAGAGTCTTCTCTCCATTTTCCTGAATACCTTTTAAAATTCTAATCAGGTCTTGGTGTTTAACTAGTTGCTTCACTAGTGTGAGGTTCATCCCAATAGGTGTAGGTAGTAACTTATGATACATTGTGTTGTTAGACTTGATCAGCTGGTGGGATACCACTGGTGCCAAATATTGAAAATCACACCCGACGATTCTAACAAAGTTACAAATACAAAAATTAGAATGATTTTTGCTATGGAGAGTTATATTCTCCTTGTCTATTTCTACAAAATCACAAGCAGTTCTTAAACACACGCACCCTTTACCAACATATACAAGCACAGTCTTTTGACTAGTATTTGGATGAATTTCAAAGTGGCAGATACCTTGCTCCGTGTCAAAACATACGTCCTGAGCATCAATTGTATTACTTTCACAAATAAATCCTTGTTGTTCCCGGGTAACACATGATTCTAGATTTACGGACTGCCATTTCCCATTCTCCATTCGTGCCCATGTTCTATGCTCTGAAGGATAAAGCACTGTCTTCTCATGGTTTAATCCTAGTGCAAGGATTGGGTGTATAACATAAACTGTAGCATTACGTATAGTAAGCACGAAGGCAGTAGCCATGTTAACAACGGGATCATAAGTAAAATTCACCAGGGTCCACCAAGACTGGAACTTCTTCTCAAAATCATTGGCATTGTCCCAAACTGCCTTTCGGATTTCAGCTGGAAAAATGCCTTCACTTCCTTCCCTAATAATCAGGGCAGCCGTTGCCTGCAACCATAACTGTGCTTGCATACAACTAAGAGCTAAGGATACATTATCTTGAATCATACTAAGTGCATCTATTATTAGTTTGTGGTCTTGGTCTTCTGCATTTTCCCATTTCGGTAACACCTTTGAAACTTGCCATTGGCTAGTTCCCAATGCCAATAAGGATGATTGTAAGGGTTGTTTGAATTTTGTCAAATCACTTGTTGCTGTGGCTAGCTTATTCATTAATATTTCTGAATCAATTCCATTTAAAATTCCTAACCCTGTTCCTAGCATTCCAGTTAAGTCTCTTCATGTCCTGCCCCTGAAGTGCACTTGCTTCTGTGACCATATTGTCCAGTCTTCAAATGATGTTCTTAAGAAAGGAGAACAGGCTGGTTGAACTGCCGAGATGTTGATTTGTATTAGCAACTCAACACGCTTGAGTGACCATTCTGGATTAAATAACAATTGCTGTTGGCCCGTGTTCCTTACTACATATGGGCCAGTTTCATAAATTTTGGGTTCCAGTTTGATTAGAGGTGGGGTGTGGGTTGTAGAGGGTCTCACTGTTGTAGGAAGTGCCGCATATATTGTAAAATTTAACATGAGGCCCTCACCATTATTGTCTTTGGACTGTTGGCCATTATTATTATTCCAAAAACAGCTGATTTCTACATTCTCTGTTAATGTAAAATTATACCAGCAATCCAATTTACCTGGGCGAATACAACCCTCTTGTTGTCCATTTTTGGAAATCGGTTTAACCAGAATCCCCGTTGCTTTCTCGTCAGTCGTTCCATTAAACATTTGACACCCTATTTTAATTTCATCTCCTATAGTTCTTTGATGTGTCCACCCTTCCCCTAATTTTTGCCATTCTGATGGTTTATATAAATAGTTAACATTTGTTCGCCAGATGACCATGACTGATAACCTTCCATTAAGATTCTTATCCTCTGTTGTTACGGCTTCAGTCCAAGGCCACCCACCATTCTCTATGATCACAGAGGCACCTTCTTGAATCACAATTACAAATATAAGCCATAAAAACAAAACAATTCTCTGAACAAATCTTCTGCCAACCATATTACCAAATACTCTCAACCTTAATGTCCTCATTTTGATCGACTAAGCTTTAGTTTCAGTTCATCGTCACCTGGTGTTACTTTCCAAGGAGCTCCTGGAGCCTTCTTCACTCGGGAATAGTGGATCCAAGCAGCTTGTTCTCTAATCTTGATAGCAGTGTGAGTTGTCAGCAACACTTGATACGGTCCATTCCATTTTTCCTCTAGGGGTTGTCCTGAAAAAGTCTTTATATATACATAGTCCCCAGGCTTAAAGGGGTGGATTGGTTGATCCAGCTCTGGTCCCTAACACAAATTTATGTACTTTATTTAATTGTTTTTGAAGTTCAGTTATATAAGTATATAAATATTCTGATCCCAGCTGCGTTAGATCCTCCCCACTAAATAGAAATTGATATGGCCTTCCATATAAAATTTCAAAGGGGCTCAAATTCTCTTTTACTCTAGGTTTAACTCTAATTCTGAGTAATGCTAAAGGGAGGGATTGAGGCCATGACAAATTAGCCTCTTGTCCGATTTTAGCTATTTGTTGTTTAATTAAATGGTTCATTTTTTCTACCTGTCCACTTGCCTGTGGTCTATAAGGAGTGTGAAGATGCCAATCTATCCCTAAAGCCTGGCTTATTCGCTGAACAATCTTTGCACCAAAATGCGAGCCTCTATCTGAGGAAATGGTTGCTGGGATCCCGAATCGGGGTATTATTTCATTCAATAATGCCTTAATTACCTCCTTAGCCTTATTAGTTCTGCAAGGGAAGACCTCGGGCCATCCCGAGAAGGTATCTGTTAAAACTAATAGGTACCGATACCCCCCTTTTCTTGGTAGTTCCGAGAAATCAATTTGCCAACGCTGCCCAGGATAATTCCCTCTATCAATGACACCAAATGTCACCCTATTTCCTGTATTGGGATTATGACGCATACAGGTGTCACATTGTTGGGTTACCTGCCTTATTGTGGTATACAGATTTCTTGCTACCAAGACTCGATTTAATAGTTTATACAGGGCATCGGCTCCCCAATGGGTTTTATTGTGTTCCCCCAAAACCATAGGCCACACCAAATTAGAGGGCATAACAACCCTGTTGTCCTCCAAATGAGCCCACCCATCAACATTCAGCTTCCCTTTTAGATCCTCGATCAACTTTAAATCTTCTTTTGAATATTTAGGAGCCTGTCCTTTCTCTAATGCCTGAATTTTACCGTCTGGTATTAAAGCAAGCACTTCCACTTGGCCTCTTTCCGCCACCCTTCTTGCCTCTTTATCAGCCAATCTGTTCCCAATCTCAGAGTCGGTGGATCCTCTTTGATGCCCTCGGCAATGCATAATAGCCACTTTTTCTGGTTGTTTTACAGCCTCTAACAATTTTAAAATTTCTTCAGTATGTTTTATCTGTTTTCCCTGAGCAGTCAGTAATCCACGTTCTTTCCAAATCGCTCCATGAGCATGTACCACGCCGAATGCATATTTAGAATCTGTCCAAATATTTACCCTTTTTCCAGCTGCCAGTTCCAATGCTCTCGTGAGAGCAACTATCTCCGCCTTTTGAGCTGATGTTCCAGGGGGTAAAGGCTTAGACTCAATTACCTGTTGAGTAGTTGTTATAGCATATCCAGCTTTACGTTGTCCTTGTGTAACAAAACTGCTCCCATCCGTGAACCAAGTTTCTTCTGCATCTTCCATGGGCTCCTCCTTAAGGTCTGGTCGGCTGGAATACACAGTCTCCATAGTTTCTAAACAATCGTGAATCACAGGTTCCGCCGGAGCATCACTAAGAAAAGAGGCTGGATTCACAATATTAGTTACCACAATTTCCACATCGTCCTGTTCTACCAATATTGCTTGATATTTCAAAAATCTCTGAGGAGATAACCAATGAGCCCCCTTTTGTTCTAAAACTGCTGACACAGTGTGTGAGACAAACACTGTTATCTTCTGCCCCATTGTAAATTTCCGGGCTTCTTGTATATTCATAATTACGGCTGCCACTGCTCGCAGGCAGCCTGGCCATCCTTTACTTACTTCATCCAATTGTTTAGAGAAATAAGCCACTGCCCTTTTGTAAGGTCCCAACTTTTGTGCTAGTACCCCTAAGGCCATACCCTGTCTTTCATAGGAGTATAACCAAAAGGGTTTAGACAAATCTGGTAAACCAAGAGCTGGGGCTCGCATCAACTCCATCTTAAGCTTCTTAAAGGCTGCTCGGGCTTCTCCTGTCCATATTAGTCTTATGCAGTTATCTTTAATTAAATCATACAAAGGCCTTACAATTAATCCATAATTGTTGATCCATAATCTGCACCAACCTGTCATTCCTAGGAAAGTTCGTAATTCTTTAACAGTCTGTGGTTCTGGGGTACGACAGATTGCTTCCTTGCGTTCCGTCCCCAGTTCACGTTGTCCTCCTGAGATCTCAAATCCTAGGTACGTCACGTGGGTTTGAACCAATTGTGCCTTCTGTTGTGAAACCCGGTATCCATTCATTCCTAGGAAATTAAGGAGGCTCACCGTCCACTGTATGCAGCTTCCCCTGTCTTCGGTAGCAATCAAGAGATCATCAACATATTGCAGCAGGACCCCTGCAGAATTGGGGGCTTCCCAGGATTCAAGTTCCTTTGCAAGTTGATTACCAAAAATCGTAGGGCTATTTTTAAACCCCTGAGGAAGCACTGTCCATGTCAACTGGACTTTTCGTCCTGAGTCAGGATTTTCCCATTCAAAGGCAAAGAGGTTTCGGCTTTCTGGGGCCAAGGTTAAACAAAAGAAAGCATCCTTTAAATCCAGTACGGTAAACCAGACCAACTCATCCCTTAACTTGGTCAATAGCGTATAAGGGTTTGCTACCACAGGGTGTATGTCTTCAGTGATCCTGTTTATTGCTCTCAAGTCCTGTACTAACCTATAATTCTTCCCATCCGGTTTCTTAATCGGTAAGATGGGAGTATTATATTCTGATTCACACTCGACCAGTAACCCATATTTCAAAAACTTATCTATTGTATCTTTTATTCCTCTTCTATCTTCTATTCTAAGGGGGTACTGCTTAACCTTTACTGGCTTCTCTCCTGGTTTTAATTTTACCACAATTGGTGCAGCATTCTTTGCT
The DNA here is from genome assembly GCF_965140915.1 of Aythya marila. Lineage (NCBI taxonomy): Eukaryota > Metazoa > Chordata > Aves > Anseriformes > Anatidae > Aythya > Aythya marila. The sequence continues at coordinate 24,885 of NW_028136899.1, read as the reverse complement.
TTCCCAGGGACATCAGGTTCCCACACCCCTGGATAAACCTGATCCTGGATTTCCGGAAGGGTTTCATTAAAAGAATCAGTTTGGATCAATACCAAACTTAGTGCACTTATAAGTCGGTCTTCTTTTACTCTTAACTCTACCCTTCCCTTTTCAAAAACAATTTCAGCTTCTAATTGCTCTAATAAATCCCGTCCCAATAAAGATCTAGGAGATCCCGGCAAATACAAAAACCTATGTATTCCCATTTGCTTCCCCAATTCATATTCTAATGGCTTTAAAAAGAAAGCTTTTTCGTGCCTACCCGTTGCCCCCACCACTGTCACAAAATCTTTATCTTCTGGCATCAACTTCTGATTTAACACTGAATATGTAGCTCCTGTATCTACTAAAAATTCTACTTCCCGACCCAATTTCCCTAGCTTAATTTTAACCAGTGGATCTGCTAGGGTAGAGTCCCCCGGTCTCCTTCATTGTTTTGTAGCAATTAATAGCTTGTTTTCCTCTTGCCGCTTCGGGCATTCCCTTTTCCAGTGTCCTATCTCTTTACAGTAAGCACACTGTTCAGCCCGCAAGGGGAGTCGAATTACCTTCCCCCCCCTTCTCCTGCCTCGAAAAGATTCTTCCTGCTTTCGCAGGGCTGTCACAGTGGCTGCTGCAATCGTCTCACCTAACTTTTGCCTTTCATTCCCCTCGCGATTTCTAAACACTCTCCAGGCTTCTTCTACTAATCTTTCCAAATCCCTTACGTCTGGTTCTTTCATTTTCTGAAGTTTTCGTCTAATATCTTCCGCCGATTGACCCAAAAATAGAGATACTAATTGAAGTTTACCCTCCTCAGAGGAAGGGTCTATAGTGGTAAACTTCTGCATTGCTGCCCTCAGCCTTTCAAGAAATTCGGATGGGGTTTCTGAGGTCCCCTGTTTTATTGTATATAGTCTTGACCAATTCACAGATTTAGGTATTGCATTTTCTAAAGCAATCCTAATCCATTCTTGGTATCTTTTTAGCATTTTATAATCATTCTCATCATTATAATCCCAATTGGGGTCTGCCCTAGGCACATGTACTTCCACTGTGCCGGGCAGGGCTCCCGAGGCTACCTGGATTTGTACCTGCGTTCTAGCAGTTTTAACTATTAGCTGTTTCTCGGTTTCTGATAATGCAGCCAGCATTATCTCTATATCCTTCCAATCCGGGTCTAAGTTTTTCACAATCAATTCAAATCTTTTAGCCACCACCTCTGGATCATCTCGATACCCTTTCACCGCCTCCTTCCAGGCATCTAGTTCATTAGTTGTGAAGGGTACTTTAATTCTAGCAGGTCCATTAGCTCCCATAGCCTGACGCAGAGGGGCTTGGATTATTGGTCTTATTTTACTTCGTGTACGAGCAGTTATCGGAGTAAACCCCTTAGAGTCTATGTCATTTCCAGCGCCTTCAACTTCTATTCCAGCACCTACATCACCATTTATAGGTGGTAAAACATAATCTTCCATCCTTTCTTCTGGCTCATTTAATTTTAAACACCTCTGCCCAATGCTACATGCTGAACAACACCTCTTTAATTTCCCCACTCCATCCCTTCTCATATCCTTTTCTATCGATAAAATCAAAGGGTCTTGTGGGGCCAAATTAATGCCACACTCCTTCTGCCATTCTGGGTGGTTTCTTAGAGTAAAAAACATATCCGCATATGAAACTTCATCCCATTTCCCTTCCCTCCTTAAGAATAACATTAATTGCAATAGCGTGTTGTAATTCAAGGTCCCATTTTTGGGCCATTTTTCCCCTTCTTGTAATTTATAAAGGGTCCACCACTGATTACAATATTTTATCTGGGTTTTCTTATTTTCACTTCCACCCGGAGCCCCCCCTATATCCTTCCAATGACTCAAAATACAACCCAGCACACTTTTCTTAGGAATTTCACTGCTTACTCGCCCCCCCATTTTCCAGTTTACACTTTCAGAATACACGTGTTACTTACAAAAGTGTATCACAAAAATGTATCACTCACAAAATTACAGGCACGCAATATCTTTCAGTAGCGATGTCACAAAACTACTATTACCAACAATATTGCTAAAATCACAATAACAATAGTCAGAGTCAAATTCCACATGCGATAAGTCAGAAAACCGAACTGTGTAACACCGTAACGATATCTCTCTTATAACAATGCCACGAACCTACTATTACCACCAGGAAAATAGCCAGAATCACAGTAACAATAACCAGAGTTAAATACCATACTCCATGAGTCAGAAAACCGAAATAGACAACACAATTCCAGATGGACCTTAAAGCGAGCTCTTTCCTTAAGGTCCCCAAATATACTTATGGTGCTTACCACAAAGTATATACCAAACACTGCCTCGCAGAAGATCACCTTCTGACTTACAGACAGTTCCAGATACAGATGGACCCCAAGGTCCCCAGATATACTTGTGGCACTAACCACAAAGTATATACCAAATACTGTCCTGCAGAAGTCACCTTCCGACTTACTGGACAGTCCCAGATGACCGGTCTACCAGAAAAACAAACCAGAATAAAGAATATACTCACTTACAATGATGGGGTCCTTGTCTGCCTCCGCAGTGATCCGGTGAGTCGAGGAGTCCCTCCGGGAAATCCCGGGGGTACCCTAGGGAGTCCTGTCCCCAGCGGGTCCTGCGGTCCGGCAGAGAGGTCGTCCCATCTGGGGTGCCAGATTGATTCAAAGGTCGAAGCCGAAATTCCTTTAAGTGGTATATTCTTTATTGCAGCGCTGGATGCACGGGGGATCTCTCCACCTATCGTGCATACCCAAAGCAGAAAGCAGTCTTGAATTTATACAATCAATCTATCAATATTCTACAAGCACCTATACATATGCATTACCTATCCCCGCCTTCCCTCGCTTCTCATGCTAATTAGCCTTTTGGGACCTTGCGCCTGCGTAGAGCCTTCCAAGAATTGTGGGCAGGGGTCTTTGGGACGTGGGCAGGGGTCTCTGGGAGGAAGACCCCGAGTCTTCCTCACAGTGTACTTTTCACCTTTGGTCAGGAATCTGCTGAATTGGCATGTTTCTTAATTACGAGAGCTGGTTGTTGCCAATTCTCCCGTTTGTTGTATCTTTATAATGAATTCCAATGTCCAGTTTTGAGATTTATAGTCCTTACGTTTGTTTCTCTGTCCGTCTGCCGCTTCCTTATCATGAGTTTCAGTGTCTTGTTTCGAGATATACAGTCCATGTCTGGGGATTGTCCTTGCCTCCCCAATGCCTCCCCAATACCTCCTTAATCACCAGAGAGGGAGGGGGAGGGGGAGCGAACAGCTGCGTGGTGTTTAGCTGCCGGCCGGGTTAAACCACGACACACCTTTTACCCTAACATAATAATTCTGTGAAGGCATTAATGCTTGATTTAGAACTGAATACGTTGCCCCATAGCAATAAGAAATTTCACTTCCATTCCTCCCCTAGCTTCATTATAACCAGTGGAGGATCCGCTAGGGTAGATTCCCCAGGTCCCCGTTATTCCTGTTGAAATCAGGGGTTGATTACCCTAGGAAAAGGCTAGTCAATTTGTCCTCCAAAGCCAGGTCCAAAGCGTTTTGTTTTATTTATTTTTTTATTTATTTATTTTCATTCCATTTCAGAGTTGGTCCAAAAATTCCATAGGGGTTTCTTTTAGACCTTCTTGGAAGCATATTCTCAATTCCCAATTCATCCAGGTTTTAGTATTTACTTAACCGTTCATGATTTTCAGGATGATTCGGGTCTTAGTGGGGGTCGGTCAGGGGAATGCAATTGTCCACAGTTCCCATAACGGTTCCATCAGCAATCCGAGCTCGCACATGAACTCAGGTTGTTTTAAGAGTTGACTGCTTTTCTGTTTCTGTGACAACTCTCTCGGACCGGACCGATCATGGTCCCTTTGCCCTAAAGGGCTAACACCCATGATTTTAAGATCTCTGCCTCGGGCAGAGGCAGAACTATTAACATTCCTACATCCTCTTTCCCTGCTCATTCAACTTCAAACACCTTTAACACTTTCAACAACCCTTTTAACACTTCCTTTATCTTTCTCCAGCCTGTACTTCTCTAATGCCAACATCAAAGGTTCAGTCAGGGGCCAACTTAATTCCCTACCTTTTCCCACCAAGATGCTGAAACATCAGTATACAACATTTCGTCCTGTTCTGCTTCTCAAAAAACAACATTAACTGTAGCAAAATATTATAGTTTAAAGTTCCATTTAGGGGCCACTTTTCTCCACATTCCAGCTTATAAAGCGGCCACCACTGATTACGATATTTTATCAATGTTTTCCTGTTCACACTTCCACCGGCAGATCCTCCAATATCCTTCCAGTGACTTAAAACACATCCTAACACACTTTTCTTTAAAATTTCACTGCTTGTTTGCCCCCCCAGTTTCCAGTTTACACTTTCAGAATACACATGTTACTTACAAAAGCGTATCACAAAACGTATCACTCACAAAACTACGGGCACGCAATATCTTTCAGTAGCGATGCCACAAAACTACTATTACCAGCAATATTGCCAAAATCACAGTAACAATAGTCAGAGTCAAATTCCACATGCGATAAGTCAGAAAACCGAACTGTGTAACACCGTAACGATATCTTTCTTATAACAATGCCACGAACCTACTATTACCACCAGGAAAATAGCCAAAATCGCAGTAACAATAACCAGAGTTAAATACCATACTCCATGAGTCAGAAAACCGAAATAGACAACACAATTCCAGATGGACCTTAAAGCGAGCTCCTTCCTTAAGGTCCCCAAACATGTACTTATGGTGCTAACCACAAAGTATATACCAAACACTGCCTCGCAGAAGATCACCTTCTGACTTACAGACAGTTCCAGATGACCGGTCTACCAGAAAACCAAACCAGAATAAAGAATATACTCACTTACAATGATGGGGTCCTTGTCTGCCTCCGCAGTGATCCGGTGAGTCGAGGAGTCCCTCCGGGAAATCCCGGGGGTACCCTAGGGAGTCCTGTTCCCAGCAGGTCCTGCAGTCCGGCAGAGAGGTTGTCCCATCTGGGTCGCCAAATTGATTCAAAGATCGAAGCCGAAATTCCTTTAAGTGGTATATTCTTTATTGCAGCGCTGGATGCTCGGGGGATCTCTCCACCTATCGTGCATACCCAAAGCAGAAAGCAGTCTTGAATTTATACAATCAATCTATCAATATTCTACAAGCACCTACACATATGCATTACCTATCCCCGCCTTCCCTCGCTTCTCATGCTAATTAGCCTTTTGGCACCTTGCGCCTGCGCAGAGCCTTCCAAGAATTGTGGGCAGGGGTCTTTGGGACGTGGGCAGGGGTCTTTGGGAGGAAGACCCCGAGTCTTCCTCACAGTGTACTTTTCACCTTTGGTCAGGAATCTGCTGAATTGGCATGTTTCTTAATTGCAAGAGCTGGTTGTTGCTAATTCTCCCGTTTGTTGTATCTTTATAATGAATTCCAATGTCCAGTTTCGAGATTTATAGTCCTTACATTCGTTTCTCTGTCCGCCTGCCGCTTCCTTATCATGAGTTCCAGTGTCTTGTTTCGAGATATACAGTCCTTGTCTGGGGATTGTCCTTGCCTCCCCAATAGCTCCTTAATCAGCCTGCACACAATTATCTGAGAATGAAAGCTGCTTTCCAGTAATTCAGAAAGCCAAGTTACGTCTCAGCCTTGAGCATCTCGGGCTTTTGGGCCTGTCTGTAACATTTGGCACCAACACTAATACTTTTTTTGGCATATGTTTAGCGTTTGGGGCCTGTGTCTGGGATTTGGGCCCTGTCTCGTACCACTGGGGCTTTGTCCTGGGTTTTGGAGCCTGCCTCTAGAGTTCAGGGCCTGTGATTAGGCTTTTGGGGTCTGTGTCTGGGGGCCGGTATCTGGGGGCAAGGGGGGAGCTGCTTGTAGACCCTAGGGGCCAGCATTGAGGGGGTTGGGAGCTGACTGTACACCTTTGGGGCCTGCTTCTGGGGGGGGGGGGGTTGAGACCTGCATCTGGGGGAGGGGTGGGAGCTCTTTGTATTCCTTTGGAGCCTGTGTCGGGGGGCGGGGGGGGGGGGGGGGAAGGGGAGTGTTGGTTGGGAGCTGCTTGTACACTGTTGGGGCCTGGGTTGAGGGAGGAGGTTTGGAGCTGCTTCTACACCTTTGGGCCTGGCATCGGGGGTAGGGGGTTGGGTGCTGGTTGTAGGGGCCTGTGTTTGGGGGGGGGGCTTGGGACCTGCGTCTGGGGGAGGGGTGGGAGCTGCTTGTACACCTTTGGGGCCTGCATCTGTGGGGGGTCAGGGCCTGTGTCTAGCGGGCTGGGAACTGCTTGTACAATGTAGGAATCTGTTTCTGCAGGGTGGCTGGGAGCTGTTTGTACAACTTTGGGGCCAGCATCTGGGGGTGGCTGGGAGCTGCCTGTACACTGTAGGGGCCTGAGTTTGTGGGGGCCTTGGGGGCCTCCCTCGGGGGGGGGGGGGGAGGGTTGGGAGCTGCTTGTATAGGGTAGGGGGCCTGCCTGGCAGGGGTTGGGAGCTGCTTGTAGAATTTGGGTCGCTGTGTCTGGGGGGGGGGTTGGGGCCTGTGTCTCAGGGGTGTTGGGAACTGGTTGTACACCTTTGGGTCCTGTCTCTGGGGGGGGAGCTACTTGTACCCTTACCATAAGCCGTACTCTAACACATACTTCTACCAGTACCCTTACCCTTACCGTAACCCTTACCTTTACCCTTACTCTTACCCTTACCAAAGCATTACCCTTACCCTTAACGTAAGCCTAAACCTTAACCTTATCCTTACACTTACACTTACCGTAACCCTTACCCTTTCTGCTACACTTACCCTTAGCCTAAATCTAAACCTTACACTTACCCTAACCCTAACACTTACCCTTACCATTACCCATATACTTACTCTTACCCTAACCCTAAATCTTACTCAAACACTTACCCTGACCCTTACATTAACCCTAAACCGTACCCTAAAACTTACACTTACTCTTAACCTTAACCTTACGCTTAACCTTAACCTACTACTTACCCTTTCTTATCCGTCACCATACACCTAAAATTAACCCTAACCATTACCCTAACACTTACCCTTACCCTAACCCAAACCCTAATCCTAACTCTAAACCTTACCCTGACTTGTACACTTATCCTTATCCTTACACTTACCCTAACACTTACCCTTACACTTATCCTTATACATATAACTTACCCTTACCCTAAAACTTAACCTTAACCTAACTCTAACCCTAAACCTTACCTTAACCCTTACCCTGACCCTTACATTAACCCTTACCCTTACCCTAAAACTTACACTTACTCTTAACCTTAACCTTACCCTTAACCTTAACCTAATACTTACCCTTCCGTTTCCCTCACCCTAACCCTAAAATTAACCCTAACTATTACCCTAACACCTACCCTTACCCTAACCCTTACTCTAACCCTTACAATGACCCGTACCCTTACACGTACACTTACACTTACTCTTACCCTAAACCTTACCCTTACCATAAGCCATATTCTAACAAATTCTACCCGTACCCTTACCCTTACCGTAATCCTTACCCTTTATGTTACCCTAAACCTTACCCTTACCCTAACACTTACCCTTATCGTAAACCTTACCCTTTCTGCTACATTTACCATTAGCCTAAATCTAAACCTTACACTTACCCTTACCTTAACCCAATACTTACCCTTACGTTTCCCTCACCCTAACCCTAAAATTAACCCTAACCATTATTCTAACACTTACCCTTACCCTAACCCTAACCCTTACTCTAACCCTTACCCTGACCCATACCCTTACACTCACCCTTACCCTTACATTACCCTAACTCTTACCCATATCATAACCCATACCCTAACACATATTTGTACCCCTAACCTTACCGTTACCCTTACCCTTACTCTATCCGTTACCCTTACGCTTACCCTTAACATAAACCTTACCATTAATCTTACCCTTACGCTAACCCTTACCCTTACCCTATCCCTTACACTTATCCTTATCCATACCCTTAACCTTACCCCAACCCTTACCCTTAAGCTGAACCTAACCCTAAACCTTACCCCAAACCTTTCCCTGAACCTTACATTAACCCTAACCCTTAACCTAAACCTTACACTTACTCTTAACCTTAACCTTACCCTTAACCTTAAGCTAGTACTTAACCTTACATTTTTCTCACCCTAATCCTAAAATTAACCCTAACCATTACCCTAACACTTAACCGTTACACTTACCCTTATTCTATCCGTTACTCTTACACTTTCCCTTAACATAAACCTTACCCTTTACCTTACCCTTACCATAAGCCATACATCAACACTTACATGTACACTTATGCTTACACTTATCCTAGTAATTACTCGTACAATTACCCTTAACCTAACCATAAACATTAAGGATAAGCTTAAGGGTCACCCTTAAGGTTAACGTTATCCTAACACTTACACTTAAGTTCATGGTAAGGGTTAGAGTAAGGGTAAGTGTTAGGGTAATGGTTAGGCTAATTTTAGGTTTAGGGTGAGGGAAATGGAAGGGTAAGTATTAGGTTAAGTTTAAGGATAAGGTTAAGAGTTATGGTAAGGGTTAGGTTTAATGTAAGGGTAAGGGTTTGGGAAACGTTTAGGATAAGGGTAAGAGAAGGGATAATGGTAAGGGTAAGGATGATGTTTAGTGTAAGGGTTAGATTTAGTTAAGGGTAAGGGTTAGTGTAAGTTTAAGAGTAAGGGTAAGTGTAAGGGTATGTGTAAAAGTACGGGTAATTGTAAGGGTTTGAGTAAGGGTTAGGGTAAGGGTAAGTGTTAGGGTAATGGTTAGGGTTAATTTTAGGGTTAGGGTGAGGGAAACGTAAGAGTAAGTATTAGGTTACAGCTAAAGTTAAGGTTAAGAGTAAGTGTAAGGTTTAGTGTAAGGATTAGGGTTAATGTAAGGGTCAAGGTAAGGGTTGGGGTAAAGGTTTAGGTAAAGGGTAAAAATATGTATATTGTAAGGGTGAGGGGTTAGGGTAATGGTTAGATTTTAGTTAGATTTAGGTAAGGGTGAGGGTTCGGGTAAGGTTTAGAATTAGGCAAAGGGTAAGTGTAGCAGAAAGGGTAAGGTTTAGGATAAGGGTAAGTGTTAGGATAAGGGTAAGGTTTAGGGTTAGCTTAATAGTAAGGTTAAGGGTAATTGTACGAGTAATTGCTAGGGTAAGTGCAAGCGTAAGTGTACATGTAAGTGTTGTTGTATGGCTTATGATAAGGGTAAGGTCAAGGGTAAGGTTTATGTTAAGGGTAAGCGTAAGGGTAACGGATAGAGTAAGGGTAAGGGTAAGGTTAAGGGTAACGGTAAGGTTAAGGGTACAAATATGTGTTAGGGTATGGGTAAGAATTAGGGTAAGTATAAGGGTAAGGGTAAATGTAAGGGTACAGGTCAGGGTAAGGGTTAGAGTAAGGGTTAGGGTTAGGGTAAGGTTAAATGTTAGGGTAATGGTTAGGGTTAGTTTTAGGGTTAAAGTCAGGAAAACGTATGCGTAAGTATTAGGTGAATGTTAAGGGTAAGGTTAAGGTTAAGAGTAAGTGTAAGTTTTAGGGTAAGGGTTAGGGTTAATGTAAGGGTCAGGGTAAGGGTTGGGGTAAGGTTTAGGGTAAGGGTTAGGTTAAGGATAAATGTTAGGGTAAGGGTAAGGTTAATGGTAACCGTAAGTGTAAAGGTAAGGGTTACGGTAAGGGTAAGAATAAGGGTATGGGTAATGGTAAGGGTGAGGGTTAGGCTAAGGGTAAGTGTAAGGTTTAGATTTCAGCTAAGGGTAAGTGTAGCAGAAAGGGTAAGCTTTAAAGTAAGGTTTAAGGTTTAGGCTTAGGTTAAGGGTAAGGGTACGGGTCAGGGTAAGGGTTAGAATAAGGGTTTGAGTAAGGGTAAGGGTAAGGGTTAGGATAAGTGTAAGGGTGCAAGCAAGGATTAGGGCAAGAGTAAGTGTAAGGGTAATAGAAAGGGTTAGGGTAAGTGTAAGGGTAAGGGAATGTGTTAGGATATGTTTTAGGGGAAGCAGAAGGGTAAGGGTTAGGTTAAGTGTAAGGGGAAGGGGAAGGTAAGGGGAAGGGTTGGAGTAAGGTATAGGGTAAGGGTAAGGTTATGGTTAAAGGAAAGAGTAAGGGTAAGGAAAAAGTAAAGGTAAGGATTTGGGTAATGGTAAGGGTGAGAAGGTTTAGGGTAAGGGTTACAGTAAGGGTTTGGTAACGCAGTGTACAACCTGGGATGTCACACGCAGAGCTGCCTCTGGCAAGGTGAGTGAGGAACAGATGTAGCAGTTGTTGTGTTGTAGGTCTCACTGTTCCTCTAAGCATCCCCTCTTTGTCTTTTAGAGGTGTTGTAGCTGTTTGAAGAGGGTAGATTGAAGCATCTGCCTCGGGGGCTGGTAAGCGGCAGAGGTAAGGGAGCAGATGAGAGTAACTTACCTAGTTGTGCTGTGTCTTTGGATGCTGCATCGGCCTATGCGTTTCTTTTTCTTTCACAGGTGTCTCGCACAGGCTCAAAGGAGCAAACTGCACTCTGAAGAGCTGTGTAAGAAGAGGGGCTGGTCATGAGCTGGGTTGGAGCAGAAAGACCAAGTAGCACAAGGTGACTATGAAAGGTGTCCGTCTTGCTTTGCAGGTGCCGTGGCAGGCTCTCCACAGAAGTGGATAAGGATATGAGATAAGGCCAGAGAGCGACAAGGAGCGGCACGTGCAGGGATGGTTTTGAAGCGCTGCGGTGGCTTACTCTTCTGTTCATCAGGTGCCACAGGCAAGGTGGGTTGTAACATCAGTCGTTATATTTGCATGAAAGCAGTTCACTTGAATGCCACAGTGCATCTGAGTAGGGTGTTCTAGCAGAACAAGCTTGTCTGGCACAGCGGTGCCTGATGGCAGTGTGTTTCCTCAGGTGAAGAGGTGCCTGAAGCCCCATCCTATCTAGCCTGCACACAATTATCTGAGAATGAAAGCTGCTTTCCAGTAATTCAAAAAGCCAAGTTACGTCTCAGCCTTGAGCATCTCGGGCTTTTGGGCTTATTTTTTTTTACAGACACTGTAACATTTGGCACCAGCACTAATACTTTTTTTGGCATATGTTTAGCGTTTGGGGCCTGTGTCTGGGATTTGGGCCCTGTCTCGAACCACTGGGGCTTTGTCCTGGGTTTTGGAGCCTGCCTCTAGAGTTCAGGGCCTGTGATTAGGCTTTTGGGGTCTGTGTCTGGGGGCCGGTATCTGGGGGCAAGGGGGGAGCTGCTTGTAGACCCTTGGGGCCGGCATGGAGGGGGTTGGGAGCTGACTCTACACCTTTGGGGCCTGCTTCTGGGGGCGGGGGGGGGTTGAGACCAGCATCTGGGGGAGGGGTGGGAGCTCTTTGTATTCCTTTGGAGCCTGTGTCGGGGGGGGGGGGGGGGGGAAGGGGAGTGTTGGTTGGGAGCTGCTTGTACACTGTTGGAGCCTGGGTTGAGGGAGGAGGTTTGGAGCTGCTTCTACACCTTTGGGCCTGGCATCGGGGGTAGGGGGTTGGGTGCTGGTTGTAGGGGCCTGTGTTTGGGGGGGGGGGCTTGGGACCTGCGTCTGGGGGAGGGGTGGGAGCTGCTTGTACACCTTTGGGGCCTGCATCTGTGGGGGGTCAGGGCCTGTGTCTAGCGGGCTGGGAACTGCTTGTACAATGTAGGAATCTGTTTCTGCAGGGTGGCTGGGAGCTGTTTGTACAACTTTGGGGCCAGCATCTGGGGGTGGCTGGGAGCTGCCTGTACACTGTAGGGGCCTGTGTTTGTGGGGGGCTTGGGGGCCTCCCTCGGGGGGGGGGGGGGAGGGTTGGGAGCTGCTTGTATAGGGTAGGGGGCCTGCCTGGTAGGGGTTGGGAGCTGCTTGTAGAATTTGGGTCCCTGTGTCTGGGGAGGGGGTTGGGGCCTGTGTCTCAGGGGTGTTGGGAACTGGTTGTACACCTTTGGGTCCTGTCTCTGGTGGGGAGCTACTTGTACACTTTTGGGGTCTTTATTTGAGGGGGGTTGGGAGTTGCTCATGCATTCTAGGTGCCTCCCTTTTGAAAAGGGTTGGGGCCTGCATCTGTGGGTGGTTGGGAGCTGCTTGTACACTATAGGGGCCATGGTCTTGGAGGGGGGTCTGGGCTGTTTATACACCTCTGTGGCCTGTGTTTGGGGGGGGGGGGGGGGCCTGTTCCTGGGGGAGTTGGGAGGTGCTTGTTCACTCTAGAAGCCTCCATTTGGGGGTCTTTGGGGCCTCCCTTTGAGGGGGAGGGAGTTGGGAGTTGGTTGTACACCTCCGCATCCCATGTCTTGGGGGGGGGGGGGGGGGGGAGTGGGACCGGTCTCTGAAGGGGCGGGTTGTGAGCTGCTTGTACACCTGTGTCGGGGGGAGGGTAGGGGGGTTGGCGGGGGGCGGGTCCGGGTCTTGGGCCAGTGTCTGGGTGGAGTCCAGTTCTTGGGAGGGGGTGGTGGGGTAGGAGCTGCTTGTGGGCAGTTGGGATCTGCATCTGGGTGTGGTTGGTGCCTGCTTCTGTTGGCAGTTTGGGGCCTGCTTGTAGACTTGTGCAGCCTGGGTTTGGGGGCTTTTCTGTAACGTTTGGGGTCTGCATTTTTGCTTTGGGATGCATCTTGAGCTTTTGAGGCCTAGCAGTAGCATTTGGGGCCTGCATCTGGGGCTTTTCTGTAGCATTTTGGTTGCGTATTTGTGATTTGGGGCCTGTATCGTGGGTTTTGCCTTTTTTGTAGTTTCCATCTTTGTGTGTGTGTGTTTCGTTGTTGGTTGTCTGGGGTTAGGGGCAGGTTGGGGTTTGGATCAAAGTCAGTGTCATTAGCGTTAGGGGGTTGATAATAAGGGTTAGGGTTGTGGTTAGAGTTGTTAGGTTTAAGGGGAATAAGGATTTCAGGGTAAGAGGATCAAGGTTGTGGGAATAAAAATGTTGTTTTTGCGCAGTTACATCCTGTAGAGGGAAGGAAGGTGGTATTGAGATATGCTTGCAGTGATAAGACAGCTTAACAGTGTGAAATGAGTTCATCTGATTCGTGTCAATATGGAACAATGCTAGGGCCGCATGATATGATGAAAAGTCTGAGAAAAGCAGAGTGGTTAATGTATATAGTTCTTGAATCTTGCAAAGGAATGGTCCAGCAATTCGGGTCAATAGGGGATAAGAGAACAAAGGGGTTTCAGAATAACTGCCAACTTTTACAACTGTTGATGGGACACTATGCAAGTGTCTGCCATCCAGCCAAGATGGACAAAGGAGATGGACAAGAGAAAAGCCTGGGAGGAAGACTAGGAGCCTTCAGTACGAGCGGCCCCCAGAGGGACCACCGGAGACTGATAACGCCTGCACCAGTGGGAGGGTTTGGATTCTGGGAACTAATTAGAATAACCCTGCCTTTTGTAGAAGTAGTAATGAATATGTATTAGCCTAGCAGCATAAAAACCAGCCGCCTGATGTAACTTGTGTGCGTCTTGGTGGAGCAGAGACTCCTGGCGCACCCAGCGCTGCTTGCTTACCTCTATTCATTTAATAAATTGTAAATTTCAATTGCAATCCTATTTGGGACCCAGTCATTTACTACAAGTGGGCGCTCGTCCGGGAGGGCTTTGGTTCCTGATTTCTGGTTTGATCTAGGAGAGGCACCCCCACCATTTGGTGGCTGCTGTTTGAGTCAGGTCGGAACTAATGGCATCTTGAACCTGAATAAAGGTAAGCAAAGTTTCTGATTCTTTTTTTCAGCTCCCTTGCCAGCTGCAGCACTATATTTTGCCCGTAACTGTGTGTGTGAAGATCCGAACGAAGATGACGGAGTCATAAGCATTTAAAGCGTATACCGTTCGGTTGGGTGGGGTTCGGTTGCCTGTGTGTGTAAGAGTGTGACTGAGATGGAACTTAGTTCCAAAGCGATTGTGGAGGTCTTCTAACCGCGGTTCCAATCTCCCGCGAGGGACTTGGCCGGCGAAGGACCGAAGGGATTCCTATAGGATTTGTGGGTGTGTGATAGGTCCTCGACCCCCTGCAAGACACTCTTACTAAGGTAACCAAGGGCTGTGGGAATTGCCATAGTAAAATTCCTAGATGGGTCAGACAAAATTGAAGACCAGAGACCAGAAGAAAGGGAGCAAATTACCAGTCATACCACCAGAAAGTCCATTAGGAATAACGATTAGAAATTGGAATGATAGGGACCCCAGAAAAGGAAAAAGTAAATTAAAAATGGTCCAGTATTGTGTGACAGAATGGCCAAAGGAGCCTTTAAGACTACATGTCTTTTGGCCTGTTTTTGGATCCTTCGAAGACTGGATTTGCCAGGCCTTAAATATCCATGTTAATTCAAAGGAACCTTTTAGCCAGGAAGAAAGTGATTATGCAGGATTATGGATCAGGAAGACTTCAGGTCCTTTTCCAGCCTCAATATTTACACTAAAAGCAGGTAAGAAATTTGAAGAACAAGAAGAACATGAAAAAGAAAAAGAAGATAAACGTGAGCCGTTGGATAAGCTACCACCTCCATATCCTAACAATCCACCCCCGGCGGCTCCCCCTCCGGTGGCTGTGGTATCGCCACCAGTACCACCGTTGCCCCAGCTTCCACCACCAACAGCACCAGAATTAGACCGACCTCCGGCTGCATGCAGGAGAAGTAGGACGGATGTATCTGAGAGGGCTTCTCTATATCCCTTAAGGGAGGTAACTGGCGTATAACTGGTGCGCGTCTTGGTGGAACAGAGACTCCCGGCGTACCCAGCACTGTTTGCTTACCTCTATTCATTCAGTGAATTGTAAACTTTGATTGTAATCCTATTTGGGACTTTTATTTATTATAACAGACAACCTTGTAAAACGCAGACAACCAGAATCCTTACAGCAATTAGGTGGAAATCACGGCGTAAGAAACATTACCACCTCAAAGAGTAAAAACCTCAAAAGAAATGTGACTTGTAACAGGCCAGCAGCTGTGTATTTTCTGTGAAGCACCAGCTAGATTATGAACCTTGAATAGCACAGTTAAAGGGGAAACAGGGGAGGGTCCCGGTCCTCGGCAGAAAAAAAAGTGTATAAACTGTGTATGGAACTGGTAGGCACCCTCCTGCTTGTGGGACACCCGCCATTGTAATCTCGAATAATAATGCTACTGTACTGAGATCCTCGACTCAGCCTATGCTATTTGCTACAGATTGATTCAGGGTTTTAAGGTTTCAGGGATTGGGCACTAGGGTTGGGTTTCAGGGTAAGGGGTTTCAGGGTTTATGTTTAGGATTTTAAGGTTTTTAGGGTTGGAGTTTTAACGGTTAGGGTTTTAAGGATTTGGGGGTTAGGGTTTTAAGGGTTTCAGGGTTAGCGTGTTAGGGTATTAGAGTTTTTTGGGTTGTAGTGTTGATATGTTTTTTAGGGTTAGAGTCTTAAGGTTTTATTTTTGGTCAGTTATTTACGGTTAGGGTTTTCACACAGAATCACACAGAATTTTCTAGGTTGGAAGAGACCTCAAGGTCATCGAGTCCAACCTCCAACCTAACGCTAACAGCCCTCCACTAAACCATATCCCTAAGCTCTACAAGCTTAAGATCTTTTTTTTTTTTTTTTTTTTTTTTTTTTTCAGGTTAGGTTCTCCAGGTCCAGGGTTTTGAGTATCCTAATTTTGGGGGTTTGGATTTTGAGCATCTTAATTTTGGGGGTTAGGCTTTTGTGTGCCCTAATTTTTTGGGATCGGCTTTCAAGCATCCTAAGTAGTTGGGTTAGGGTTTTGAGCATCTTAATATTTTGGGTCTGGGTAATGAGCATCCTCAGTTTTCAGGATAGGGTTTTGAGCATCTTAATGTTTCCAGGATAGGGTTTGGAGCGTCCTAATGTTTTGGGTTGGGGCTTTGAGCGTCCTAATGTTTTTGGGTTAGGGTTTGGAGCGTCCTAAATTTTGAGGATAGGGTTCTGAGCATCTCAGTGCTTCCAGGATAGGGTTTTGAGCGTCCTAAGTTTTTGGGATAGGTCTTTGAGCTTCCTAATGTTTTCCAGATAGGGTTTGGAGCATCTTAATGTTTTGGGTTTGGGTTTTGAGCGTCTGAATGTTTTTGGGTTAGGGCTTGGAGCATCCTAATGTTTTTGGGTTAGGGCTTTGAGCGTCCTGTTTTCGGGATAGGGTTTTGAGCGTCCAAAGTTTTTGGGTTTGGGTTTTGAGCGTCCAAAGTGTTATAAGTTGCCCCCTTAATTAATTTTCAGAGAGCATTGTATTAATCATAGAAAGGAATTTATTGAGTAAGCAAACATCAAGCAAAACAGCACTGGGCAGCCGGGGAGTCTCAGCTCCGCCAACGGCACGCACCTCACCCCTGCCAGGGTCCCTTTTTATACCTTGCTAATTCTGGGATTACTCAGCACATCCTGGTATATTCTGTGACTGCGCGCACTGTTGCTATGTTCCCTCAACATAACCCTAAAATTAACCGTAACCATTACCCTAACACTTATCCTTACCTAACCCTAACCCTAACCCTTACTCTAACTTTTAACCCTGACCCATAACCTTAGACTTCCCCTACCCTTACCCTTACTCTTCCCCTTACCCTAACCCTTACCCTTACACTTACGGTTACCATTAACCTTACCCTTACCCGAACACTTACCCTTACCCTATCCCTTACACTAATCCTTATCCATACAACTTCCGCTTACCCTAACACCTAACCTTAACCTAACCCTAACCCTAAACCTTACCTGAACCCTTACCCTGACCCTTACATTAACCCTAACCCTAAAACTTAACCTTAACCTTATCCTTAACTATTACCCTAACACTTACCCTTACCCTAACCCTTACCCTTACCATAACCCATACTCTAACACATACTTCTACCCGTACCCGTACCCTTACCGTAACCCTTACCCTTACCGTTACCGTAACCCTTACCCTTACCCTATCCCTTACCCTTAACCTAACCCTAAACCTTACCCTTATCCTAACACTTACCCTTACCGTAAACCTTACCCTTTCTGCTACACTTACCCTTAGCCTAAATCTAAACCTTACACTTACCCTTAGCCTAACCCTCGCCCTTACCATTACCCATACCCTTATTCTTACCCTTACCGTAACCCTACGGTTACCATTAACCTTACCCTTACCCTAACACTTATCCTTAACCTAACCCTTACCCTAAACCTTACCCCAACCTTTACCCTGACCCTTACATTAACCCTAACCTCTACCCTAAACCTTACACTTACTTTTAACCTTAACCTTACCCTTAACATTAACCTAATACTTACGCATACATTTTCCTGACTTTAACCCTAAAACTAACCCTAACCCTAACCCTTACTCTAACCCTTACCCTGACCTGTACCCTTACACTTACCCTTACCCTTATACTCACCCTAATTCTTACCCATACCATAACCCATACCCTAACACATATTTGTACCCTTAACCTTACCCTTACCCTTACTCTATCCGTTACCCTTACGCTTACCCTTAACATAAACCTTACCCTTGACCTTACCCTTACCATAAGCCCTACAACAACACTTACATGTACACTTACGCTTACACTTACCCTAGCAATTCC
Organism: Aythya marila; assembly: GCF_965140915.1. NCBI lineage: Eukaryota > Metazoa > Chordata > Aves > Anseriformes > Anatidae > Aythya > Aythya marila. The sequence continues at coordinate 7,305 of NW_028136899.1, read as the reverse complement.
TCGTACAATTACCCTTACCCTTACCCTTACCCTTAACCTAAGCCGAAACCTTAAACCTTACAGTAAACCTTACCCTTTCTGCTACACTTACCCTTAGCCTAAATCTAAACCTTACACTTACCCTTACTGTAACCCTCACCCTTACTGTTGCCAATACCCTTACTCTTACCCTTACCCTAACCCTTCTCCTTACACTTACTGTTACCTTTAACATTACCCTTACCCTAACACTTACACTTATCCTTATCCATACCTTTACCCTTACCCTAATCCTTACCCTTATCCTAACCCTAACCCTAAACCTTACCTGAACCCTTACCCTGACCCTTACATTAACCCTAACTCTTACCCTAAAACTTACACTTACTCTTAACCTTAACCTTACCCTTAACTATTACCCTAACACTTACCCTTATGTTTCCCTCACCCTAACCCTAAAATTAACCCTAACCATTACCCTAACACTTACCCTTACCCTAACCCTTACCCTTACCATAACCCATACCCTAACACGTACTTGTAGCCTTAACTTTACCATTCCCCTTACCCTTACCTTTACTGTCTCCGTTACCCTTACACTTACACTTAACATAAACCTTAAAGTTAACCTAACCCTTGTTATAAATGGCTCAGGATTCAAATTAGGATTAAATAAAAAAATAGGATTTATTGAAAGAATATAAAGGAATAGAGGTAAGCAAACAGCGCTGGGTGCACCGGGAGTCTCCGCTCCACCAGGACGCACACCAGTTACATCAAGCAGCTGATTTTTATGCTCCTAGACTAATACATATTCATTACTACTTCTAAAAAAAATAGATTATTAAAATTAGCTTCCGGGGTGCAGTCCCTCCTACTGGAGCATGCGCAGTCTCCTCTGGGGTCTCTTCTGGGGGTCTCTAGGGGTCTTTCATGCTGAAGGCTCGTAGTCTTCCTCTCCCCCTTTGTACTTACTTGGCACCATACCAAGTTTATAGAACATTCTCTTCAAGACTTGTCTCCCAGCCGTCCTTCAGCTTCTTTTTCCTTCCTCTTAATCTCTCGGCCCCCCTAACCAGATACCAAAGATCCGCATAGTATCCCATAACAGTCACTAGTTGTTATCAGTTGTTCTGAAACTCCCAGACATCAAACACAAACAGCTTCACGAGTAATTAAAACATTCTTCCCCAGCCATTCACAGACACATCCATAGCAGTGTTAGAAATAGAAGTCCGGAATAACAAAAGCAAACAGGTTCATAAATTTAAGGAGTGATAAATTGACTAGAATGAGGGGGAGACTGGGACACGCTGCAGCTGTGGTTCAAGAATTAAATTGCCAGTGCAGGGCCCAGAGGCAGACAGGATTCAAACAGAATTGTTCTTTATGGACACGAATTGTTAAAACATTCCTCACAATCCCTTATCTTCTTTTTAACATCCCCAATTCGTGTCTCTTCTGTTATTAATAATTGGATTTCATCAGTTTGTTCTTGGAGGGTCCAATTCTTAAGCATCATAATTGACATATTCCCTTCTTTTTTTAATGAAGTTATTACAAATGTACTATTTATCACCCGGTGTATTAATAATGTAAGACAAGGTATCATACAAGGTACAAATAATAACGTAATTACACCACATAACAATAAAAATAACACTCTTTTGACCCATGGTCCACCAGGCAGCCATGAAAATAAATCCCATTCCATATCCTTCCAGGTTTGTGTTTGCTCGCTCACCTCCCCCCTCCTTCTCTGGGATGGGAGAGAGAAATGGGAAAGTGAAGCCTGTGAGTTGAGTTAAAAACAAGAAGATAATAACAATAATGATGATAATAGTACTACTAGTAATAATGTGTACGAAACAAGTGATGCACAATGCAATTGCTCACCACCTGCTGTCCGATGCCCAACCTAACCCCGAGCAGTCCGGCCCTCCTCCCAGCCTGCCTGCTGGCAGGACAGTGAGAAGCTGAATTTGGCTTGGTCCTTGGCTTGGTGTAAGCACTGCTCTGTAACAATTAAAAACAATTAAAACATCAGCATATTATTAACATTCTTCTCATCCTAAACCAGAACATAACATTCTATCAGTTACTAGGAAGAAACACCTTTTCATCAATCTTTAAACAGTAATTACTAAAGTTAAATTTTCCACAGACTTCTCCTTCTTGTGCTAGCAAACAATCCAAAGCTAGGCAATTTTGATACAAAGCAGTTCTCATCTTTATAACTCATTTAGATCAGTTCTCATCATTTATAACTATTTCTATTACAGCTAATAACCTAATTATTCTATTAAGTATATATACTGAGGTCCTATAGCCCCAGGATCTGTCTTCTGCCCATGTAGCTGGATCATAATAGGCAAACGCCTTCAGGGTCGATTCAGGCTTGTGTTACCGTTCGGCCTGTCAGGGTGATCCAGCTCCTGTAAAACGAATCACAATTTTATATAGGTTTAAAAAAGAGGTTTTTTATGTTATTTTCTCGGGACAACCTAATCTTAGTGTGGGAGAAGTCCGGTCGAGGCCCTCTCATTTGGCAGTCAATACCGATAGGGGTTGCCTCCCTCGGTAGACCATACACACCACAGTGGAGGGTCCTGCCCCAGTCTTGCCTTCTCCCTTTTCTCCCTTTAGGCTTGTCCTTTTTATTTGGCATCCTTAATTCATGCAGAGCCTCGTTGCCAGAATATTAGTTCTCCCTTAGCTTGAGTTTCAGTTTCCCAGGAGCGGACTCAACCCTCCAAGTTTCAGTAGTTACTGGTCCTTTTATTCTGGATGCGTGGGTCCCTTTCTGCAGTTCTCACAGCTGTTTCAGTAGTCAGTAAAACAAGGTACAGTCCCTCACATCGAGGGTTCAGTGATTCTTCCCTCCCGTGGCTGCTTGTTGAAACACTTTATTTTTTATCTTCTGACAAGTTAAATAACAGTTATTTAATTTGCTTTGCCGTATGGCCCTTTCCAGGTTCCTGTAGCAGGATTCATCTGATAGCCTTTCAGGTTGATACAGATTTGACTACAGGGTTTTGGCATTCATCACTATCTCCACAGTTTCACAGCTGGACAGTCACATTCATTTATGTTGCATTCCTTCAGGGGCTCATCACCCCAGTCCTTGCAGTCTCTCTGCTGGTTACACACTTTATTGATATCTATGCATTCTCCACTTCTGCACTTGAATTTGCCAGGTCCAGAGCACTGAATAACATTGTTACAGTTTGCTTCATCAGTGCCATCCAGACAGTCTCTCACACCACTGCACTGCCTACTCCCATGGACACAGTTCACATCTGAACTGGTCTGGCCTACAGGTCCAGGAAGGGCAGTTAATTTCATCTCTTCCATCCTTACAGTAAGGATCTCTATCACATCGCCACAATTCTCTTCATCTTCTCCACTGTCACAGTCTTTTTCACCATCACATTTCCATGACACTGTTCTCATATGACACAGCTCAGCACTTTCATCAGACCCATCTTCACAATCCAGATCCCCATCACACTGCCATCTGTTTGGCACACACTGACCACCGTTGCACACAAAGTCAGATTCAGCACACATCTTCTTCACACATCTTCTTCACACAAACACTCTCATCACTGCCATCTGAGCAGTCTTCACATTTTACTCTAGCACCGTCGGCAGCAGTGCACAGTCAGGCGAAGGCGAGCAGCAGGCAGAGCGCCTCGCCTCGCACCGTCACCTGTGTCACTTATACTACTCCTATTATCCATGCTGTTAGTGTTAGTGGCATCCTCCTTTTCTTTTTGCCACTGACCATTCACCACAAATGGATGAGACACATGATTACTAGTTAGGAAAGAGAGTGTAACGTCTGCTATATGGCTGCAGGCAGTGCCAGCTGCAACCTTAGGTTTGTGAAAGAGCCTGCTGGTGGTCATTTGGCAGTGTAATCTGCGTCTCTGCACTCCTGCCCTGCAATAGAGCTTAGTCGTCATTAGTAACAGTTATAACACCGATCTGGGGACTAATAGTCTTTTTTGCATTGCAAGATAAACCTTTTATAAAAAGAATGCTAGAGTGAAGCAGCACAGCCGCTGCTGCCGCTGCCTCCATGGTTCCGTCAGACAGGCTGCAGGGTCCTGATGTCCACCCCTCTGCTCTGTGCCGACTGGCCACACGGTGAGGGTCGGCTACCGGTGTCCACTGACGCCTCTGGTCTCCCGTAGCAACTCGATCTTGGATGTCCCGCAATTACTTCAATTCCCCGCGTTTTCCGGCTTCTGTCCGGTCTATTCTGTGTCTCTCAGAGCCGTCGCTCTGCAGCGTCTCAGACGTCTCAGAGCTCAGACGCTCTGCAGCGTCTCTCAGGGCTCTCTCCGTCCAGTGGTAGTCCCTCCGTAGTGTCTCAGGTCTCGGGTCTCCCAGCGCCACTCCAGTCTCTCGGCACCGCTCCGGTCTCTCAGCCTGTTCAGGTCTCAGCGAGTCCAGGTCTCGGCCTGTGCAGGCCTCATATGTTGCAGAAAGCATGTCATATCATACTCCTGCCTTTTTCTTGTCACAGTCAAAACATTTAAGAGCAAAAATAGGATACACAAGATACACAAGATACACTGGGCACCACCACTCAAAACTTGGATAAAACAGCACTTCTTTTCAGTCTGTCAAGCACTTCGTTCGTCTCTGCCCACTCCCCTTGTGGAGAGTACGGAACAACGGATCGGAACTCTGCACTCGCTTTGCAGCAACGCTGCGTCTCACTCACACAGCACAATCGCACACGGAGGCCTCCAGCACATCTCATTCATACCACAGGAATATAATTTAGAATGATAACCAACCAAACAAGTATTGTCTCTGACTGTGTTCTTCGTGAAGTGACTTGTAACACTTTGTTTCAAACCCTTACATTTACACAAATACTTTCAACACAAAATACATACAATATGCAAATATTACAATATACAAAATGTCAACACAAAATACATACATAAAAACACATACAGTTATTAAAACTCCAGTTAGTATCCCTCCAGCAGCTGAAAACATACCGTTTGTCTGCAGTTTCAGGAGATCTTTGCTCCTGCGGTGAGCAGCTGAGAGTGGAGTCCCCTCCGAGCAAAAACGCTCAGGGTGCACCTAGGGGCGTCCGCGCTGCAGCCGATCCCGCAGCCGAGCAGAGTGTCTCCTGCCTGGCTCACCAAAATGACTCACAGAAAGCTGACTCCACAATCAGTAAGATTGTAAAGTAGGTATGTTTACTCAGTTCCATGCAGCACGGGGCGGGTAGTCCCACCAAAGTCGTGCACGCCTAACGTGGCAAATTGCTCTAGTAAAGAGTTACATATACATGAACATTCCTATACATATACATATTCCTAAGCTGTCCCTTTGTGAGCAGTCCTCCTTATCTCAGACCCCTTGATTAAAGTCCGAACCATGAGGTTGTTTTTGATCTGGTTCTCGGGGTCCGAGAGGCTCCTGTTATCTGGTGGTATAAGTGCAGCACAGGCACAAATGTAGCACATATTCATTCTTAATCAATTGCTCTCAAATTTCTAATTCCAATGTTTCAGCTTGCTCTTTTCTGGATCCATGGGTATTCTACTATTAATGTTCAAAGCCTGACAGACCCCGTCCTCTGTGGATCAAAATACATGGGGTCTTAAGAGTTCTTTTGGTCATTCTATCATATAATACAGGATCATTTTTAATTTACTCTTTAATTTTCTGGGGCCCCTATTGTTCCAATTTCTAATCATTATTCGTAATGGACTTTTTGGTCATATATCTGGTAATTTGCTCCCTTTCTGGTCCTTGGTCTTCGATTTTATCTGACCCATCCGGGAATTTTACTAGTGGCAATTCCCACAGTCCTTGGTTGCCCCTAGTGAGAGTGTCTTGCAGGGGGTTTAGGACCTATCACCCACCCACGTATCCCTCTCTTCACCAGCCCAGCACCCCCGACAGGAGATTAGAACTGGTGAGAAAACAAAAAGACCTCCACACGGACTTTAGAAGTCTCAGTTACACTCTCACACACAAACACTAGCAACCGCACCTTTACCCAACCGGACGGTATCTTACGAATCAGTCGTATTCATCCAGAATCCAACTGGACGGTATCCACAAGCATCTCTGCTGTCTTCGTCTGGGATCGAACCAGACGGTATCCACAAACGACTGTCGTCTTCATCCGGTTCGATTCCGGACACCGGAATCCAACCGAACGGTATCCAAATGACCTTGTCGTCTTCGTCCGGATCTTCACGCGCAGAATTACAGGCAAAAAACAGCCAGCAAGGGAGCTCAAAAAAAAAACAAAACAAATTCTTTGCTTACCTTTATTCAGGTTCAGGATGGCATTAGTCCCGATCTGACTCAAACAGGAGCCACCAAATGGTGGGGCGCCTCTCCTAGATTAAATCAGAATTCAGGAACTATAGCCATCCCGGACGAGCCCCAAAATTGTTATAAATGGCTCAGGATTCAAATTAGGATTAAATAAAAAAATAGGATTTATTGAAAGAATATAAAGGAATAGAGGTAAGCAAACAGCGCTGGGTGCACCGGGAGTCTCCGCTCCACCAGGATGCACACCAGTTACATCAAGCAGCTGATTTTTATGCTCCTAGACTAATACATATTCATTACTACTTCTAAAAAAAATAGATTATTAAAATTAGCTTCCGGGGTGCAGTCCCTCCTACTGGAGCATGCGCAGTCTCCTCTGGGGTCTCTTCTGGGGGTCTCTAGGGGTCTTTCATGCTGAAGGCTCATAGTCTTCCTCTCCCCCTTTGTACTTACTTGGCACTATACCAAGTTTATAGAACATTCTCTTCAAGACTTGTCTCCCAGCCGTCCTTCAGCTTCTTTTTCCTTCCTCTTAATCTCTCGGCCCCCCTAACCAGATACCAAAGATCCGCATAGTATCCCATAACAGTCACTAGTTGTTATCAGTTGTTCTGAAACTCCCAGACATCAAACACAAACAGCTTCACGAGTAATTAAAACATTCTTCCCCAGCCATTCACAGACACATCTAAAGCAGTGTTAGAAATAGAAGTCCGGAATAACAAAAGCAAACAGGTTCATAAATTTAAGGAGTGATAAATTGACTGGAATGAGGGGGAGACTGGGACACACTGCAGCTGAGGTTCAAGAATTAAATTGCCAGTGCAGGGCCCAGAGGCAGACAGGATTCAAACAGAATTGTTCTTTATGGACACTAATTGTTAAAACATTCCTCACACCCTTATCATAAGCCATACAACAACACTTACATGTACACTTACGCTTGCACTTACCCTAGCAATTACTCGTACAATTACCCTTAACCTTACTATTAAGCTAACC
>NW_028136900.1:0-1000 GCF_965140915.1 Aythya marila | reverse complement strand
TGGAAGAAAATCCCCAAAAAGTACGGATCCAACCCCCAAACCACCCTAAACTCACCTGATCTTCTGCAAAACCCACCATCCACTCCCATTTAACTTAACGACCAACAAGAACACAACGAAACCAAACGGAGACCCCAAAACACGTCAAAAACACCGCAAACAAGAACAGGATCACACCCAAAAACGAAAGAATACCCCCAAAGCCATAGATCCAACCCCAAACCACCCTAAACCTACCTGGTCTTCTCCAAAACCAACAATTTACACTTTTCCACCATGATGACCATGGAAAACCCAACGAAACCCAACAGAGCCCCCAAAACACGTAAAAACACTCCAGAAAAGAAACAGGATCACCCCCAAAAACGAAAGAAAACCCCCAACACCATAGATCCACCCCCAAACCACCCTAAACCTACCTGATGTTCTCCAAAACCCACAATTTACCCTTTTCCACCATGATGACCACGAAAAACACAACGAAACCCAACAGAGCCCCCAAAACACGTCAAAAACATCGCAAACAAGAACAGGATCACCCCCAAAAACGAAAGAAAACCCCCAAAGCCATAGATCCACCCCGAAACCACCCTAAACCTACCTGATCTTCTCCAAAACCCACAATTTACACTTTTCCACCATGATGACCACGAAAAACCAAACGAAACCCAAAGGAGACCCCAAAACACGTCAAAAACACCCCAAACAAAAACGGGATCACCCCCAAAACTGGAAGAAAATCCCCAAATAGCACGGATCCAACCCCCAAACCACTCTAAACTCACCTGATCTTCTGCAAAACCCACAATCCACACCCATTTAAATTAACGACCAACGAGAACCCAACGAAACCCAACAGAGACCCCAAAACATGTCAAAAACACCGCAAACAAGAACGGGATCACCGCCAAAACTGGAAGAAAATCCCCAAAAAGTACGGATCCAACCCCCAAACCACTCTAAACTCACCTGATCTTCTGCAAAACCCACCATCCACTCC